>NC_058411.1:34134392-34246085 GCF_002201575.2 Neomonachus schauinslandi | reverse complement strand
TATTTACCCATCTATGTAAAATTTTATGTATGTTTATGTGCCAAGAAATTAACATAGAGTACAATTAAGGAAGAGAAAAGAAGTTTTATGCACATAACATTCAATAAATATCTGGTGAATGAATGAATGCTGAATAGTATGTGATATGTGATAATTTTATAGATTTGGATTTTCAAGGAGCTATTTAGTTGCTAATGTTACTATGACATGTGCAATGCTTGCAGTGTGTTCTCATAAACAGAATCACTAATGCCCTCTGTTTCACGGGTAGGATAGACTCCCCGGGAGAATCCTAGTTTACTTTATGGTCATCCTGTTCACTGACCAACTGCATTAGAATTAGCTGGTGTGGTGGCCAGAAGTGGAAATGACAGGGTCCCAACCCTGGTATACTGATTAACATCTGGCGTGGGGAGAAGGGGGGTGCAGGGACTGGGGCGAGGGGAGGGAATAGGGAATCTACATTTTAACAAGCACCCTAGGTGATTTTTATGCTCATTCAAGTTTCAGAGCCATTGCCCCCGGCATGGCTAGCTGCCAAAGTGGTGCACTGCTTTTATAATTAAGTATTCTTCAAACAAAACAAAGATTTATTATTTACTATATTTAAAAAATCATGCCTCATTGTCTGACCTTTCTTTGTTTTATTGCCGGTGTTTAAAAGACCTAATTCATGTGAACTTTCTAACATGTAGATCAAACTTTGAATGGATCCATCTAACTTGGGGGAGCCACATTCCCTGAGCTAAAAATGTCTCGGCATTTTCTCCTGTACCAGCTTTGTGTAGTGGTGACCTGCCCTAGTGAAAACAATCTTAGGTCTTTAGTCACCCTAAAACAAATATCTGGGAAAAAAATGCAATGTATTGAACATAAAAAGACTCGAAAGTAAATGGCACAGAGACCAACAAACCAGCAAAACTCCCACGCTTTTTAAAAAAATGTTCGATATATATATTTTTTAATATAAGATCCATACTCTTACCACCCAGCTTTGTCCAGTCTTAACATTTTCCTATGCTTTCCTCAAATATGTGTTTTCATAAGTAAAACATGGTAGAAAAATTGTCCAGCCCTCCCTGATCCATCCTTTTTCCCCTCTGCAAAGGTAGCTACTGTACTGAATTTAGTGATTTTCTTCCTATAAATATTCATATATTTTTTACTATATGATGTATTCATACACAATTTGGTTTGACATATTTTAAACTTTATGTAAATGGTATCGTATGGGATGCATTTCGCTGCAAATAGATTTGTTTTGTTCAGCGATTTGCCTTGTTGACATACACCGCTCCAGCTCATTTACCTGCTCTGTAGTATGGCCCAGTGTGCCGCGATGTTGTGTAGTAGAGAATGGTAGGATAGGATCACTGACGGGGCCACAATACTGTGCTGTAGCAGCTCTGATTTTATCTAGTCTTTTTTTTTTTTTTTTTTGATGTACATTTATGTTGTTATCTTTTTTTTTTAACGATGATGGGTGATGTCGAAGTGCATCTTTTGTTGAATTTCTCCTGCTTGTGTGAGGATGTTAGGTCTCTTGCAATGGACTTGTGGGCCGTAGCATATGTGAGTCTTCAAGCTTTAACAGATACTGCTAGATTGTTCCAGAAAGGAATCGCACCAGTTCCCATAACCACTTCTTGACTATTCCAGCAAGTTTTTCCTCTCGTGGCCTCAACTTTGAAAGCAGAAAGCAGAAAACAGATATATAAGACAAAGAAAGAAAAAAGCTTTGAGAACGTGTTTAATTATCAGTGGAACTTACCTCAGACTGTTCATTGTCCAATCTGAAGGCGTTTCTCCCATGTGACCACCTCCCTTCAGCTCTGGTGTGGAGGCATTTGGGAGTGGGGCTATAAAGGCGTACATTTGAAAGGACTTCTCTGAGAGTTTAAGAAGAACTGGGCAGCTAAGACATACACTATAGATAAAAGTTAATTATTTAAATAACACTTTAGCAGAAAGAGAGAAGAGATATCACTGGATAGTGCTGATTCATCATTGAATGAGTTGCGCCTACATTAATTCTATAGGAGTTCTCAGGACGGGGAAGTCAGAGCCTGGGTGATTCCAATTTGCCGTAGAATGGTTTCCTAGCAACCATCACTAGATGAGAATCGGCTAACTCTGCTTTTTGAAGCAGACTTTAGTCCCTTAGAAAAAAAGGAGTCAAATAAATGCCAGCTTAAAGTAGAATTTGACCACGTAAAAATATATTTGAAATATATGACTTTTGAACAAAGATCTAAAGTGGTTTCCTTTCCCAGAACCTAACCAAGGGGGAAGTGTGGAAGTGGGAGGGGCACCAGACTGAGGGACCCAGGCATCTGACTTTCCCAGGAATTGGGGTTGGACACTGATGTGCCAAGAGAGCAGACCAACTGGGGGTGGGTCAACAAAGTCACAGGCTTGGATTATGGAAGCGAGCAATTTCCTCAGCACACCTGGCCCAGGAAGCCTTAGAGACAGCTAAAAGGTGGGGAAATTAGTCATTTGGGCATGAGCCCTAGAGACTCGCTCTACTTTGTCCCCAGAGTTTAGCTCCAAGGGACTAACATCATGTATCTCCTGACATAAAAAAAAAACAGCATTAACTGGATAGTCCATTTCTATTTCTCTTACCACGTCTTATGACCTCTGATGGTGACTGGTTGGAAAAGGGAAGATCTCATGGGCATTCCCGGGAAGAAAGCCCATGAGGGGCCTGTTTCTGTAGTTCGAGCTTACTATGGGCTTGTGGCCCTGGCACCCAAGAGAACCTGCCAGAGGAAACGGTCATCACTGAAGGACAGAGTTTCCAAAGCAAACTCTCAGCTAGGACCACATCAGGGAGAACATTTCTGGGGCTTTCAAATCGAAATGGAGACTCACAGAGTTCTAGATTTGGAAGAGACTTTTATATATCGAATATACAGTATATAGAAGAAACTAATCCTGCCTTGCTGTTTGGAGTTATAATTGTACCCAACTTCGCCTGAAGAGGAAACTGCCTCTTTACCTTCCTCCTTCGTACAAAACAAATGCTATTAGATACTCTCGGAGATACCTATAAGAAAAGGCAGAGTTTTTTTCTTTAAAGTTTAGTCAGTAAAACTGAGAATAAAATGTAAATGAAGAAATCCTGAAAAAACTCTTACTATTCTTAAAATTGTGTAAGGTTTTTAAGATAAGATAAATCTAGAGTTGATAGAATTCTATTAATGATAGATCACCTTGGTGCAATTTTCCAGCACTGTAATTTCTGCTGCATATCAAATGTCATTGAAAGTCTTTAGAAATCAATGCTGTGCCAATTTGGGAAATTTATGGACAGGTATTTTTTTCAAGATGGTGGACTAAGTCATACAATTACCCTTGAGGTGTTCCTTGGCGTCATTTTTTGATATACCCATTCTTATTAAAAGTAGTTAACTTCTTTGAATGTAACTATGGTAACAGATACATAAAAATGTAAGTTTCCAGCCCCCACCAAAGCTGGTGGGTCTTCTGGTTTCTGACATCTGAATTTAGCCTATTCTGGTGGATACAGTGGTATGTTGGGCCTGGCTCTCTTCCCAACTCGTGTTCAGTGATACGTTGGCATCTTGGAATCAGCCACGGTGCAAGTATTTATACCGCTAAAAGTGGCAAACACAACAAATCAGGGCTTTTATTGGAGAGCCAGTTGTTAGAGATTTATCATCACACCCCTGGGCAGATATCACCTCTGTCGTCACAGTGAATAGTGAACCCTAGGCAGACATTCCTTCCATTGCCATTTGTGTCCAGCTCACCTGTGCCCAGGGCATAGACTTAATTTTCCTATTGTCCAGGCAAAATACAAAGGGAATCTACAATCACTTCTTCAAAATCAGAAAAGGAATCTACAATCACTTCTTCAAAAAACATGTTTTTTAATTTAAAAAATCTCAAAAAGCCTCATAGAATCCATTCTGGGATTGACTATTGGGTATAATATTTTGTTCTGTGTGATTATCTACACCAGTAGAAACCTGTTTCCATGGATTATGGAGACATCTCTGGAAAGCCAATTCAATCTTCTTGAATATTCCTTATTTATCTTTCACAGCGGGCCCAGCCTGATGACCGGTCTGCCTGTTGGGGAGCAGCTTTGATGCAACAGCCCTTCACAGACCCCCAGAGGACCAGAGAGTCAGAAGTGCCTTTGATTCATGCTGCTTATTAGGAGCTTAGCTCGTTTAGTTCTAAGCATACTCCCTCCTGCTGGTTAAATCCCTTGTTTTTTCCTCTTGGTTGCCCTAAGTATTCATCACATATGGGCAGTATGCTAGGTACTGGTCTGCTGGGAAAACAGGAAGTGGTTTTATTCACTAAAGTTGGGAGCCAATCCACCATTATAAGGATTTAATGAGAGGTTAGAAAGAGCCCTGGTGACAGGTATATGAGGAGAAACCTGTACCCGGTCCCACTGGAATGTCAAAAGTAGCTGATACTGAGAGACCTGCACAAGACCCAGTGTTCTTGTTACGTTTTTGCTGCTGATATATTCTTTAAAAAAACAGCAATGAAAAATGTGCTGTCCCTTAGACTTTGGGATTAAGTCCCTTTAGGCAAAATAGATATCTATCCATCCATCCATCCATCCCAGGATAATTTATTAAACATTATAAAATCCTAGGATCAAGTCTACTCAGGCTCTATGGGAACCCCTTGCCTATGGGTAGACAGGGATCTGGGGGTTAGGGGTTGTAAAAGAGGGGGAGAATTCACCTACTATCTGCTTATTCCTCCAGGGTGCTGGTTGTTGTGGAAGAACAAGAGGTCTTTTCCCATGAGAAGTTTATTATGGAGGGGGAGCCGCCGTGTCATCTGTGGTGACAGGGTGGAGATGTTGATTTTATACTTTTTGCACATTCCACTCTCTCTAGGCTTTAAATAAGGTGACTTAAATAAGAAAACAAAAATTCAGAAGGTATTAAAGGAACCACTGATGTCAACTTATAAGCCCTCCTTAGATCTTCATTCCCAGCTTCATACTGATCAGTTGTCTCTTTTTCTCAGGGAGGGGGAGGGAAATGACCTCAGCAGAACCACAGTCTCCTGCACAGCTTGCCCCTCATACCTGCTGACCTACCACATTCTGGGGATGCAGGGCTACCCCAGCCTCTCCATCCTTCTGCAGTTGTATCAGTCTTTGTACTATGCTTTCTGACTCAGAAAAACCCAAGCAGAAATGGTAATTTGGTGGAGGATCACGTTCCACGAGTTGAGTCTCATGCTGTGTTGGTCCCATAGATGCAATTAGTTACCCAACAGCAGAAAGCTTGTTCTGTTTTTGGCAGGTACCTTGGCACATTACCCATAGAACAGATGGCTACTGGTTCCACAAATTAGATTTCCAGATGATTGTATAATAGTGTGTCAACCAGCCACTCCTGCCTTGCCCTTCCTGCCTCCCAGATAAATGGGAGTGAGTCTATGTAAATGCACTGACTTCCTACCAATTAACCATTTCTGTGGGTGGGAATACAGTTGAGACAGGGTCGGAGGGAGGGCAAGGGAGTCTGCTCTTTCAAAACAATTAATTAATCCTCAATGTGTTTGTCTTCTTGCCCTTTCTCTCTAGTCCCCATTCCAGCTTTCCCAAATGTTCTATGCACTGACCTGATGGCGCCTGGTCTCCCTTCAATCTGCTTTGATGACCAGGTTGGGAGGGATTCCCTTGCCCCAGGTCTGCGCTTCTGATTCACAGTGATGCAGATAAGAATCTTTCCCTATTACTAAGGGGTGGAACAGGAGGGGCTTTTGCAGCAGACCTGCTCATTAGTCCTCCCTGCCTCCATACTTCCTTCTTTTTTTTTTTTTTAAGATTTTATTTATTTATTTGACAGAGAGAGAGCGAGAGAGGGAACACAAGCAGGGGCAGTGGGAGAGGGAGAAGCGGGCTCCCCGCTGAGCAGGGAGCCCGATGCGGGGCTCGATCCAGGACCCTGGGATCAGGACCTGAGCCGAAGGCAGTCGCCCAACCAACTGAGCCACCCGGGCACCCCTCCATACTTCCTTCTTAGAGGTAGTTCTTCTGCTGTGTGTTCTCCCTCCCACCCCAATGGTGGTTGACTAAGAAACCAATCCCATCTCCTCTCTTGAAAAATGAAGAGGGAGGGGTCAGGAAGCAGAATAGTGTCAATGCACTGGCATTACGGTGGAGGTCTAGGCAGTCCTGCAGAGGGCCTCAGAAAGGTGCTGGCTCCAGAGTCTAGTTGGTCACCTCCTCTTTGGATTCTACTCAATCTGAGTTTTTTGAGTAAATGTCCCTTTACATTTGCATAAATAGTTTCTCTGCAGCCAAATGATTCCTCTCTGGAACGTCCCCCTACTCCATTTCCTTTCCCAAAGGAAAATCACGGAAACCATGTCACTGTCTTGGCTATGACTTATCTCCCAAGCCCTGAAAAGTCAGATGACCACCCCTGTACCAAGCAAAACATTCCTGAGCCAGAACCACGATCAAGTTCAATTATGAAAAAGTGGGACCTCATCTGAAGGCCTTTCACCTGTGCTCTATCTACTAGAGCAGCTACATAGCCCATGACTTGGAACCATGACACCAGTGTTCTTTCCTCCAGTGGCCAAAGTGACAGTGAGGAAGGGGTTGCACTTCTCTGTCTTGGGCTTGCCTACTCAGTGGTGTTTGGATCATCACACTAATGGGATAAGGTACGAATCATACCCCTTGATTTCCTTCTTTTCATAAGAAAGTGGTTTAGAGTAGAGAGAAGAAGTGTCTCTCATGACAGAAGTCATTTGGGACGTGGCCATTCCTCCAGCAAGGATGCAGCTGGGCTCGGGCTTGAGGCCTGGCTTTGGTGGAGAAGAATACCTGGAGGCGGGGCTGGAGAAGAGGTTTGTCCTTTTGGTTTTGATTATTTTGTTAGATTGCTTTTGCTTATTTGTTTCCTCACATTTTTAACAAACCTGTCTGGCAAGGTGTGTGCCAGGAGCCCATTGGACTCAGTCTTCCTGAAGGGGATGCTTGGCATTGTGAATAGGATGAAAGTGACCTTCCAAACTCCCTGCATATGATGGGACGGAGAGCAGAAGCATCACTCACATTCTTCTACCAGGCTCTAGACTTGGATCTTTGAGGCCAAGCCCTGGTCAACTCAACCAGTGGCTACCATCTGTTAACTGTTCAGAGACAGTCCTGGTATGAACCACTGGGGAGCTGCTAGCCAGCCTGTAGAGGGACTTGGGGTAAAGCAATCTCTGTTGTCATACTATATTTGGCCAAAGGCACACTAAAAGGGTAGTGACTTTGGGTGATGAGCCTGTCTCCCCCTGTACGTAGCATGTTCTTTCTGTGTGTTTGGTGACCAGCTAGCTACAAGTGATGTCATTGTCAGGGATGTGCTAGGCCACGTAAATAATCCCCTTTGGCCAGAAATCTGTGAGTTTGTGGTTTATATGAGGCAAGGCAATGAGGTCTGGTCCTAGGGAAGAAGCCAAGCAAACTGCAAAAGGATCATTTCCAGATGTGTCCTGTTTCAGTATAGAGTCTGCTACCTCATGCAATCAGGCTCGTGCCCCCACGACAAAAGGCTCGCTGAGTCTTCAGCGGGCATTGGCTCTTGTTCTCCTGGCCTATGTTCATTTATCTGCTTTAACTTCAAGCTGACCTGTTGTTCTCTTCCTTGAAATCCCTAGGAGTTTATAAGCAGATAATTATGAAGTTTAAATAAGCATACAGTTGCAAAATAGGGGGAAAAAAGGACCAAGACTCAGACCTTAGGCCAGGTTGTAGGTTGCCACAGATCAAAAACAGGCTTCTCCGTACTACACACAGTGGGACTGTGTCTGACTGGGGGCAAGTGGCTTGCCCTGTTCTGTTTCGTGGTTGAGCAACCACACTTGACCTTTTCTGGCATAGAAGTGCCTTTTGGCCTCAAACTCACGACTCTTTGGAACGCTAGCAATTTAGAAAGTGTTATCTCTTCAACTCACTACCTGAAGGAGCAACAAAATCCTAATGGCATGATTACAAAACATACAGCTAAGGCAAAAATGCATCAAAGGAGGAATAAATCCTAAGGTATGCAGTAAGTTCAGGACGAGATGGTTTTATAGCAAAATGTCCAAGACCCAGCCACTCTTGCCAGATGTTTTCAGGTAGCACCATGCAATTTAAGGACGGGCATCTTGTTGCTATCTCCAAAGCTGCCTTAGGCCATTTGGGCAGGCAGTGTCTATTGGGTGTTTGCTTTATGAAAGGCATGGGATTAAGAGCTGAGTGGGGAGAGACAGAAAGAAATCTAAAGATCCCGTTCTTGTACTCACCGAGTTTGCAATCTCATTGGGAGCTATCCTGCAGGTCAAACCGTTTAAAGGTAGTTCTCTGAAATCTTAAACTACAAAGTACTAGTAGTACCAGGGGTGGGTCATGGAGGAGAGGGACCGAGACAGTGAAAATCCATCCATCTTGTCTGGGACATTTTTTTTTTTTAAGATTTTTTTTTATTTTTATTTTTGACAGAGAGAGAGAGTGTACAAGCAGGGGAAGCAGCAGGCAGAGGGAGAGGGAGAAGCAGGCTCCCTGGCTCAGCAGGGAGCCCAACGTGGGGCTCCATCCCAGGACCCTGGGATCATGACCTGAGCCGAAGGCAGCCACTTAACTGTCTGAGCCACCCGGGCGCCCCTTGTCTGGGACATTTCTTAAACATATTCCGTGTGAAGATGCATCCAACTTAACTCTAGGAAACAAACTGGGGGTTGCTGGAGGGGGTGGGGCTTAGGGGGAAGGGGTAATTGGGTGATGGACATTAGGGAAGGCATGTGATGTAATGAGCATTAGGTGTTATATGCAACTGACGAATCATGAAACTTTACATCTGAAACTAATAATACACTATATGTTAATTAATTAAATTTAAAAAAAAGATACACGTCCAACTAAGTCCAGGATCTAGCTGCATGGATGTGATTGTCACATGAGGGGCTCTGATCTGCTTAGCTGCTCAAACACCAATGGTGTGTTGTGAGATGTTCCATCATCATCACCTGGGGACTTTCACTGATGAGGCTATTAACCAAGAGCTCCATGTTACCAACTTCTTTTCTCTTTGAAGTCTTGTGAGGGGAGAGTCTATTCCTTGCCTCATTGTGATTGGATGACATCATTATACACCAATAAGCTGTTGTCACCCTTTTACCAAGAATGTGTGGGAGGTTAGTGTTCTTGTTAGGCATAAGGGTAATCATATATCTGAACATATGTGCTTGGGAGAGAGTATATGTGTCTATGGTAAAGGGTGTGGATTTGAACACTTATGTACATTTCCTGTGACAGGATAAATGGCCCCAATAAAATGTGAGTATTTTAATTTTCAACACTAGTTCCCATGTGGCTTTCTAGTCCTTCCTGTGTTCTTGGCTGTCAATTTAAGGTCACTGGCACATATGGGCCTTGGCCTGTTGATTCTGGCCTCGTGAGCCAAGCAGCTAGGCTCCCAGGAGGTTCTGTTGATTTAACCAAGTGAATAACATGCTTTGCCTCTTATTTTTTAAAGTACTCTTTCGTTAAAACAGCTAATCACATGCATTTTCTAAAACTTTATTGCCGACTCTTAAAGATGGCTGAATTTTAGAGCAGTAATTAAGAAAACAATTAAGAACCTATGGGGTATTATGCTAAGTGAAATAATTCGACAGAGGAAAACAAATACCGTGTGATTTCACTTATATATGGAATTGGAGAAACAAAACAAACGAACAAACAAACAAAGCTCATAGAGAGAGACCAGATTGGTGGTTGCCAGAGGGGAGGGAGGTGGGGATGGGAGACATGGGTGAGGGGCATCAAGAGGTACAAACTTCTGATTATAAAATAAGTCGGGGAGATGTACAACATGGTATCTATAATCAATAATATTTCCCTGCATATTTGAGAGCTGCTACGAAAGTAGATCTTGAAAGTTCTCATCACAAGAGAAAAAATGTGTAATTATGTATGGTGATGGATGGTAACTAGACTTATTTTGGTGATCCTTTCCCAATGTAAACAACTAAGAAGTCATGTTGTACATTTGAAATTAACATAATGTTATATATCAGTTATACTTTAATAATAATAATAAAAAAAGAACATCATGACAGATCAGAGTAGACTTTGAGAAACAGTAAGGAAAAGAAAAAAAGAATGTATGGGCCAAGTGGTGAATCCATTTAACAAACGTTGGCATATTGGTAGGGGATACTCCATGAAACTGGAGAGACAAATCTATGTATATGGAGTTTGTTACCCAGAGGAGATAGAATAGGCCAAAATGAAAATAAATTAAAGTTTGGATTGGTTCTTGGTTTGCAGGTTGATAGGATATTGAGGAAAATGAAGATCGGACATATATGACTGCAACATTTTTAAACAAGAAAGGCGCTAAGGTTTCTGTATCACTCCCCCAGAAAAAATATTCCTTAGGATCAAGTTGGGAGAAAGAATGAAGGACTGACCTAATTCAGTATAGGAGGATCTTTGTATGGGGCAGACAGCAGCTCTCTTCATCAAGGTCTGTGTAATATTACCGTGACTTTGTGAAGACAACTGACCTCCAGTCAACAGAATAACTCTTACCCCGCTTACTTCCAACTCAGTGAGGACCCACAGTGGGGAAGGCCTGCCAAGTCTGTGTGACTGAAGTGGCAGTGAGAAAAGCCTAGAGACTAGAATAAGGGAGAGGAAAGCCCCGTCACATTGTCTTCTTAACAGACCACTTCTGGAAGGATCTTTCCAGAAAGGCAAGTTGGAGTGCCAGTGATGTTACAACTTTGAGAAATAATGCCCAAATATTTATATACCCTTTGTCCATGTTCTAGAATTCTCCAAGTGGCTACATTTGTTATCTCACTGAGCCTCAATACAAACCTATAATGTAACATTATCCCCATATTGCAGGTAAGAAAACTGAGGCCCAGGGAGGGTAACAGGCAAGCCAGGAGGTGGAGCTTCCAGAACTTAAATATGAGCTCTCTGGTTCCGGGATAGACAATTTTCTGCTATATCATGAACTGAACTGCAACAAGCCCAGAGGCAGGGGGCCAGGCCTGAGGATTCGGGAAGCCACATTCCAGGAGGAGCTTTTGAAGAAACCAGAGATGCTTGGCCTGAAAGAGAGAGGCTTTTAGAGGGCCCGAGACAGCTGTTGTCAAATATTTTGAAACCTGTCTTACGGAAGAGGGAGGAGACTTCCTTACAGCTCTAGAAGGCAGATCTAGGACTAATGGATTGAAAACATGTAAAAAGCCAGAGGGTGAATATTAACCCATGTCTGAAACAGTGTCAAGGGTTGAGCCACAGCATTGTGTCCAGCTAGGTCAATGAAACAACGATCCCAGAGCACCCGAGAGCCATCCCAGTGGTCTAAGTAGGAGGCACGGCTGGGGCGTCTGCACGTGTGTCTGCAGAGGGAGTTTCACCTGCTTTTGTGGGCTGGCTCTCCGTCTAAAGCACCAGTCCTGCTCAGCTTTGATTCCATTTCCAGTGGTTTCCACTGATGTGGGGGCTTGTCCTGTGGGGGAGCCCTGGCCGGTCAGTCTGGAAAGTTCAGAGTTCACAGCTGACGGCAGACTGCTCCCACTCCCCGACGGGATGGGACAAGGCCCCTCCTAGGACAGGCCACTGTTCTTTTAGCTATTTGGGGTTTTCCTGTTCTAGGTCTGTAGATGCCCTGTGGCTTCCCTCTGCATTCTTGCATTTGGGGTTCTTGGGAATATCTCACCACCTAGTTTTATGGCCGGTGCCGTCCACAGCCAGGTTTCTTGGTTTGCTGGTCAGTAGCTCTGTCTGTGGGTGGGGATTTAAGAAGGTCCAAAGCCTGTGCTGCCCCATCAGAGCCCTCCTGCTGGGACTCTCAGGCCTGTTACGGTCACTTCAAGCTCCTCCTGCTTCGGCTCTTGGGCGAGGTATCTGCTAATTCAATTACAACCAGCTGTCTTAGAAACCATCCTCAGCCTGTAATAAAACAACACTTCTATGAAGGGACTTGGAGTTACAGAATAAGTTAAGCTCTGCTGGAACATAGCTTTAAAAGAAACTCAAGATTTAAAAACAAATACGGGGGATTTTTCCATAGTGAGTTATGGTCCTGGGCTGGGTAAGATATGTCATTTATCCACATTTTGCATTCTTCACCCTGGTAGAGAACAATTCTCACAGTTGGATGTCCGACTCCGTAATCTTTCGGTTTTGCCTGACTAAAGTCACATCATTGATTGATGCCAAATCTTGCTCAATTAAAGGTTCATTTTTCTTTTGGCCGTTGGCAAATGCAACATTGATTATGGGTTATTAGCATCCACGCCCTCAGATTTCGAATGTACGAGGAGTGTTTGTCTGCATACCAACGATAGCAGCAACAACAGGGCTCCCCCCCGCCTTTCTCTTCTGGAGCACGGACACCAGCCATGTGTCTGACCGGGGAGGGGAGGGCGAGGTGGCATGCTCAGTCAGGGCCTTCCCAGGGAGATTAGAAAAAAGGGATCTTTTCCCAGCCTCCAATTCCCCACCAGCCAGCACCGACCCCCCTCCCCGCCCCCCGCAACTTTCAGGCTAAGAAAAATGGTGCTATTTTGTGATAATATTTGGGTTCTTTAACTTGTCTATTTATTCACTCACTTGTTTGTTTTATTCATTCAGTAAGTATTCTTGAGGACTGGCTTGTGGGGCAAATGAAAACCATAGAGAGGCTATAGAAAGACGAGACTGGGTGAACCCTGTGGGAATGTAGACTCTGTCGCAAAAGTTGCCGAGCAGGATATGGAAACTCTGAGCCACACCTTCCTGTCAAGCCCTTCCTCTGAGGTTTTCTGAGGAGGGAGGAGACGTCGGGCTTCGTCTGCCAAAGGACTTTACGTTTTTTCACTCACCATCTCCTGCTTTGGGATGGCCCCCTGACCCCTCCACGTGCTCTGGCCTTGAGCTGTGCCTCGATCCATACCACAGCTTTACGAGGATGAAAAGCAGCTTCTCTTCCCCACAGGCTGAGGCCCCCATGTGGGGAATGCTGCCAGGGTGGTGTCCGTGTCCCAGGGCTGCCCCCGCGGAGGTTCCTCGCCCCCAGTCCGAAGGGGGCCCATGGGTCTCCACCACGACCCAGGGCATTTGTTTGCTGGGGCTGCTGAACAAATGACCACAAACTTATATAAAATGCCACAAATGTATTACTTACAGTTCTGGAGGTCAGAAGTCTCACTGGTCTAGGGTCGAGGGGCTGGCACGGGGAGTTCCTTCTAGAAGCCCTAGGGGAGGATCTGTTTCCCTACCTTTTCCAGCTTCTAGAGGCCGTCTGCGTTCCTTGACTCCTGACCGCCTTCCTTCCTCCTCAAGGCCAGCACGGTAATGTCCTCTCTCCTCTGTGACTTCTGCGTTTGTCTTCACACCCCCTTCTCTGGCTCTGAATCTCCTGCCTCTCTCTTACGTGAGAACCCCCGTGACTTCATTCACCTGTGTGATCCGGGATACTCTCCCCTTCTCCAGGTTCTTAAATGAATCACATCTGCAGAGCCCCTTTGTTTATATAAGGTAACATTCACAGGTCCTAGAGATTAAGAAGGGGAGACCATTATTCTATCTGTCATACTCAGCTCCTTTGTTTTAATCCTTTTTATTTTGATTTTTCTCAATTTTTTTATTGTGGTAAAATACACATGAAATTGACCATCTTAACCCTTTTTAAGCATACAGTTTAATGGTCTTAAATACATTCATAATGTTATGCAACTGTCTCCGCCATCCACATCCAGAACTCTTTCCGTCTCGTGGAATGGAAAGCCTCTACCCAGCTCCTTTGATCCCCACTAAGACAATTAACTCCCCTGGCCTGGAATTGTCAAAATGATAATAATGAGCACTAACATTTAATGAACGCTTGCCACAAAAATCCCAGGCCTCATAAGGGCTGTAGATCCATTTTCTCATTTAATTCCTCGCCAACATCTTAGGTAGTTGAGAAACCTGAAACACGAGAGGTTAAGCCTCTCGCTCGGTATAACCCAACCAGGGGCCACCGGAGGCAAGCGATGGCTCTGGATACACGCGGCTTCCCCGAGGTCTGATGGGGACACCAGGGGCCCCACAGATAAAGACTTGTTCCCAAATGGTGCCCGCAGCCGGGGAACTTGAAGGATCTCACATGAAAGGCAGAAGATAAAACTTCTCAGCAGCTTTCGTGGCCAGTGTCAATTACACACCATTGCTCTAGGAGGTTACTAATCAGACACTTCCGTCTCAAACATAATGCTGCTGAAGTAAGCAGGACCTCTCTACAAGTTACAGAATCACTGTCAAGCTTGTTAGTGGAAAGTCCCCCCAGCTCCCCCCGTGCGGCTTGCTGCGGACGCTGCTGCAAAAAAAAATGCCTCTGACTGCTTTTTCCAGCCCTGGTTTCTAGACGGGTCTCTCATCTCACTGCTTGCTGTTAGCGGTGATGGTCCTGCAGGTCTTCAGGAGTCCAATTTTCTTTCTGCAGGAGAACTAGCAAATCTTCACCAGAACTTGGCAGCCCTGTAATCCAGCTGACTGCTGTGTGAAAGATCGGCCAAGAGATCAGAGTTTAGGGGAATGAAAAGGGCTCGCAGCCACTTGCCCTGAAGAACACGAGCCCGTGGAGAATCCAGGAAATGAAAATAAAATGCCCAGTTTGAATAGGGAGCCAACGAGACAAATCTTGTCCCTGGTTCGGGTGTTAAATGATGCCCTTAATCCCCAGCTTTTGGGACCTGGTATCTCCGTTGAACTTTGATCAGCCTTGGCTCAGAGTCTTCGCCTTCCCTGCACTGATGTTCAGGGCTGTTTGCAGGCACAGTAAATATTTGTCCTGTCAAACGACATTTGGCTCTTCACACGTCTTGTTTAAGAGATAAATGTCAGGGATTTCTCTTTTTCTCTTTCTCTTTGGTGGGAACCGCAAGCAGATGTACATACATTAATATCATTCCTACTTCCCTCCCAACTGTGAAGCCACAGATACTTCTATCTTCAGGGTTCTCATCTCCTGATTGGGTTTGTGTCAAGTCGAAGTGAAGTCACCCCTGCCTCCGTGATATACGTGTCATCAAGAGCACAGCCTGTTCCAGACCAGAAGCAATTTCTGTTCTGACATGTCTCTGTTATTAAAAAGTTAAGGAAAGTAGAGAAGGGAATACAAAGATTAGATCTTTCAAAGATGAAACTACAAAGTTAATGGCACTGAGCCATCTGGAGAGGCAAGGAAATCTGCAGTGACTTTACCCAGCAGGAGATATGGGGACTCCACAAGAAGGCTCGACCAAGAGGAGGAAAAAGAAGGGGGAAAAAAAAAAGAACACTTTTGCCCTATAGATATTATGTAAAGATTACAGGGATAAAGGGTAATAATCAAGTAGAAGGGAGCAAGCATTGCGGTAACGGAAAACCATCCCCTTGATCACTGCTGCAAAATAAAAGAACAGAATTGGAAATGATGACTTCATACTTTCCTAACTACATATTCATAAATGGCAAGTGATGCATGGGGAAGTGGGCAAGGGGTCCTTTTGTGTATGCTTATAGGCAACCGGGGCAATGATTCTGACTGGTTTGGGGGAGCTTTTTTTAGGCTGGGGTAGGGGGTGTGGTGAAAAGCAGTGAGGAAACGTCCTGATCTTGGAGGAGGGGGTTATGTGCTTGCAATAGTCATACTATGCTCACTGCCACTGGGGCAAGTCACCTAAGGGTAATCATCACTCTTGTGAAACTGATGTGCCCTCACCCTAGAGCTAGTCCCCTCATTAAACTGCCTTTAATCGCCCTCTTGGAGTGTGCTATTTCCTTTTAGGATCCTGACCCATACCAAAGGCTATGCTGAGGAAGTGATTTTTAATTGGAAATTAACCAAGGGAAGGAATTGTTGGTGGGGAGGAGAGGGTACTAGGTAGAGAGAACATGTTCAAATTCTGTTGGCTAGAGTGAGCCAGAACACATTTCAGAAACAAGAATGAGGCTGGAGAGATAGGTCAGGCCCCAGGGCCTGGTGTACAGGTGTGTAGGCTGCATACTGCACAACTTCAAGGGGAGTCTTCACCCAGACTATGATGTGAATGGTGGCCTCTGAAGTTGGGCATCGTGGTAGCTCAGCCAGGGCCTGATCTTGCTGGATCTTATAGACCAAAATAAATAATTAAATTAAGGATTTGGATCTGGAGTCTAAGAGCAAAGGAAAACATTGAAGAGCTTTAAACAGGGTGAGCGTGTGTGTTTATGCATGTTTTCTTATATTTATGTGTGGGGGGGATCATATTTGCACTTTAGAACATATCATTGGGCTTTCATTTTTCAAATATTATTCAGTAGTCACTCAGGGCAAAAGTATGTGTGGGGAAGACTGATGAAGAGGTCAATATTGTTGACCAAGTGAAAGATGATGGTGGCTCAGAATGATGGCAGGAGGATGGAAGGAAATGGACACACTTAGGACATATGTAACAGATAAGCTCGGGAGTATTTGGTGGGTTAGATGTAGAGGGCAGGAGAGGAGGGAGGAGGTGTTGTGAATGGATCCAGATTAATTCTGGCTGCTACAACTGGTTGGATGGTGGTCCCACTCCTGAGCTTGGGAGCACCAGATCAGGACCCACTGAGGGGCTAGGCAGAGAGGTCAGCTGACTTGAGACATCCAAGGGAGTCTCCGAAGTATGAACTGCTACTCAGAGCTGACATGAGATGAGAATGGAAAACTGTCCACTGTGGTTAGCAACTTGGAAATCATTACTAGGCTTTGTGTGCGTTGTTTGGGTGGAGGAAAGAACCAGATCTGGGGTGCCTGAGGAGAGTGAGAGGTGACCAAAGGCAGCCAGCTCTCCAGACCTTTACCTTTGCCAGGGAGGAGAGAGGGAGGGTGTTAGCTGGAGGAGGAAGAAGGTGTTGGGTGAGACCTTGTTTTTTTAATGGGAGAGCACTTAGGGGAAATCCATTGGAATACAGAGATTGCATGTATGAAAGAGAGAAGGAATCACTGAAACCTAAAATTAAGTCACCCTGATGGTCAGTGGCAGAGCTGGGTTTGAACCCAGGGTCTTGTGGATAGCACACAAAGCCCCGGCCCCTCCTTTAGGCCACACTGCATCTGCCAGGGCCAGTCTCAGCTGCAGGTTGTGAGATCTGGTGTGTCTGGGGGACCTCAATGGAGGTTGTGGTAAATAGTCCCCTTCTTGTACCTGTAGGATGACATCTCTCCCCTCCCTCCCTCTCTGTCTCTCTCTGTCTCACAAACCCTCCCTGCACAGTCTCAAACTCCTCAGATGCCATTATCAAGTACGGCACGACCAGCCTGGGCATGGTCCTACTCACTCAGTGATGAGTTAAGCCCCGCCCCCTTCTATGTCCGTCCCACTTCAGCCCGGTTTGCCGTCCTAGGACGAGCAACTCAAGTCACAGTGACTACTTTTGCTGAGGTTTCCTTTGGGACTTTGTCCACAATAGAGACAGGCTCATTTTTCACCAACACAAGTTTTACTTCTTTTACTCCCTCTGCTGACAAATAATTTCCTTGGGAACAGAAATTGGGACCCAGACTTGACTATTTGGCTTGGCGTAGGTCGGGTCCTCGAATGCCCCGTGATCTCTGCTTCTCCCATTTTCCAGTCACTGCTGAGCCTGGGGAAGGATTCATGTTCCGCCCAATAGGAGGTAAGGCCAGATTTGGAGACTGGTTGGCTCAGGGCCTCTGGGATTTAGACCCATCAAGGCTGGGCTCCTCCTGTTTCCTTTTGTAATCTGCCTTGCAACTTTCCAATTTGAATTTGTATAATTTGTTACTAGATTGTACAGCCTTGCTTCAAAAGACTTTTTCCATTGTGAAATAAAAAGAGTTTTTAAACTATGTAAATGCTTATGCAAAATGTGTCTTCCCACCCCCAATTCCTCCTTCCTACCCCAATCCCTGCCGCTCAGACTGCTGTGGTTCAGAGGACAGATGAGGTCACAGGGAGCAGGAATCTGGGGCAAATGTTACCATGACTACCACTTACTGAGCACTTACTCTGTGCCAGGAACCATGCCAAGCCCATTACATGTATTATCTCATTTTCCTTCACAACAACTCTTAGGCTTAGATTATTATTAACATTTTTATTTTCACAGGGGGATTGAGGAACTTGTTCGAGAGAGAACACACAGCTTCTGGCAGGGCCAGCTAGCAGCACTGAAATCCAATGCCCAGGAGCACTGTGCTTTCCCGTCAGATGGTTCCTTAGCCAAGTATAAGGATGATGGGGCTGGAGGGCGGAAGACCCAATAGGGGAAGGTTTGAATCATCTGGATGAGATTCTCTTAGGAGAGCAGTCCTGAGACCTACTACCATATCCTGGGCAGTGGGGAAGGTAGGCTCTGAGGTCAGGAACCTGGGTTCGAATGTTGCTCTGGCCGTCGGGACTGGGCATTCAACCTCAGCCTGTTCCTCACCTATCAGATGGGAAGAACAATAGTAATATCCAACAAATCCCTCTACCTAATCTGCTTCTCATGTTCGATTCCTTATTTCTAGGATACATATGAGTGTGTGGCACATAAGAAATGCCACCGAAATGGTAGATATTATTTTCGATTTATACATTTAGCAAACATTTATTGACTACTCAGTTATTTTATTTTACCCCAAAAGCACAGTGCATAGGGCTTAAGGGCTTTTCAAGGATGTTTGATGCCTAAAATATAATTATTAGCTCCAAGACAGGAAGCAAAATTAATAAATGTTGACATTGAGTGTGTCTACTAAACTAACATTCCATCAGCCAGTTGACTGTTGACAATTTAACTCTTTTCCAAACACATGTATAAATAATAAATATAATCGTTTACACCACAAGAACAAAGCGAAGAATTTAACATGTTAAAGGATAATTTTTTAAAGATAAAACCGTGACAGTCATATAAATATACAAAGTGAATATGTCTAATATTTTATTTAATTTATTAACTAATGAGGAAATCTACAAGATGTTACAACTGCTTCAAAGGAGAATTCAAAGAGCAGAGACATATGTGGGTCATGAAATGAACCCACAGATACCAGCAAAATTGCCTTTTTCCAAGGGTGCCTGGGTGGCTCAGTCGGTTAAACATCTGCCTTGGGCGCAGGTTGTGAACTCAGGGTCTTCAGATTGAACCCCCTCCCCACCTTGGGCTCCCTGCTCAGTGGGGAGCCTTCTTCTCCCTCTCCCTCTGCAACCCCTCCAACCTCAGCTCATGCTCTCTCTCTTTCTTTTTCTCTCTCAAATAAATAAATAAAATCTTAAAAAAAAATCTGGCTTTTTCCATACTGGTGGGGTGGGAAGAGATCAATTGTTCCTCCATCAGATAGAATTAATTTGCATGTTTATAGATAACAATTATTTGACTCGTTATCATTTTAAAAAATAACAGAATTGTAAAATAGTTCTAAGATGATGAAAGGTTTAAATTACATAGAATCAGATAAACCAAAATGGTGTGCTCTAGATTATACATAGTTTGCCAACCAATACAGCCAGCAATTTTTTGGGTACTCTTTTGGTACATTTCTCTTTTTCCTTTTAAAGATTTATTTATTTATTTGAGAGAGAGAGAGAGAATGGGGAAAGGAGGAGTGGCAGAGGGCAAGGGAGAGAAAGTCGCAAGCAGACTCCCCGCTGAGTTCAGAGTCTGACTTGGGGCTCAGTCTCACCACCCTGAGATCACAACCTGAACCAAAACCAAAAGTTGGATGCTAAACCGACTGGGTCACCCAGGCCCCCCTCTTTGGTACATTTCAAAGTCTGTCATAATTTTTTAGATAGTCTCTCCCCCATTCCTCGTGATTATGGAATCTCAAGAAAAGATTATTCTTTTGGGGCGCCTGGGTGGCTCAGTCGTTAAGCGTCTGCCTTTGGCTCAGGTCATGATTCCAGCGTCCTGGGATCGAGCCCCGCATCGGGCTCTCTGCTCTGCGGGAAGCCTGCTTCTCCCTCTCCCACTCCCCCTGCTTGTGTTCCTGCTCTCACTCTCTCTCTCTCTCTGTCAAATAAATAAATAAAATCTTAAAAAAAAAGATTTTTTTTTTTTTAAGATTTTATTTATTTATTTGACAGAGAGAGAGAGACAGCCAGAGACAAGCAGGGGGAGTGGGAAAGGGAGAAGCAGGCTTCCAGCCGAGCGGGGAGCCTGACGCAGGGCTTGATCCCAGGACCCTGGGATCATGACCTGAGCCAAAGGCAGACGCTTAACAACTGAGCCACCCAGGCACCCCAAGGAAAGATTATTCTTGACCACAAAATAAGATTAATTTCTTTTCCATTCTTTTTAAAATTTATTTTGAGAGAGAGAGAGTGCGAGCAGGGGGAGGGGCAGTGGGAGAAGGAGAGAGAATCCCAAGCAGACCCCACGCAGAACTTGATATCAGGACGCTGAGATCATGACCTGAGCCGAAATCAAGAGTCCCATGCTTAACCGACTGAGCCACCCAGGTGTCCCAAGATTGATTTCAATTAGGTTTCGCTTGACTGGCTTGATTCTTTACATAAAAGCAGCAAGGGTATGCATAAACATATAGACTTCCTTAAGTTTGCTTTGCAAATCTTGAGCCATATAGTATTGAACAACTGCTGATGTCATAAAATTAACTTCTGTCTGGGAATTTTCAAAAGGAATCTCAGATGGATTTAAAAGCCTGCACTATTTACTGTCTTGAGACTAGGAAGCCAATTCTAAAAAACGGTCTCCACCAAATTTCACTGCCATACCTATGAATTTAGGTGAATTCTCTCTTCTTAAGTTCCCTAAATACCCTATGGTTCCTGGTCAGCTAGGAAGTGGCCTTCCTAACCACCTGAAAAGCCTGGGACACTGCCAGCCAGGAACCAGGCCAACTTTCCTGAGAAGGTTTTGTAGACCTTAGTTCCATAAGTACAGCCAACCTTTGTTTCATAAGACGAAGTGGTGGGCGTGTCTGACTACACGGGCATGACCATTGTCAGAGACGGCGCTTCAGAGAAGGTCCATGTTGCACACTCAACTTGCCCAATTATATCCTGGTAGTAGGAGGACTGCCAGCCATGCAAAGAACCTTATTGCTGTGAAAAGTGAGGAGACTCTTTAGTGTTTCTTGAGTTCTGGGGACCCAGTGAGAATCAGATATCACTTAAAATCTATTTCTGTTTCCAAAAGCAGAACTTACTAAACTGTTGTGTGTTATAGAAGTATAAAAGGAAAGAGAACCTTAGAATAGAACCTTAGAAAAGATGAGCAGTATTCCAGATAACCATACTAAAATTTTCCTTTTCCGAGTATTTAGTCCTATAGTTAATTCTTGTTCTACTGGATCTTGGGTTAGCAATCCTGCGAAGCCATCTGCTTCGCAACTGGAAAGAGTTCTGGAAATCTTGACTCGGGTCACTGGTACAGTCTGAAAGTTGTCTAATGGATGTGGCTTCATAAGACTGTACCTAAGAGTCTATCGTTTGAAATGTCAATCAATTGAAGTACCTGGTAAAGTCCTTTTCAATGAGACTCTGAGACTGTCCTTTGTTCAAGACATGAAGTCTGGCTCTTCCCTTATCTCATCACCTCAGGGAAGCTTTGGTTTAAAACAAAAAGCGTTTATAGATCACAAAGATTTAGACTGGCTGTGGTTAATTTATCACTGATAATTTTGAAATGAAAAAGGTCTCATGACTTGCAAAACAAAGATAATAAAATCAGTAAAAAAATTTAGACAAACATCTCTAAAGATGTAGGCTAAACTTCTTTCCAAAGAAGCCAGTGAATGCTGCATTTGGTTTATCAGAATGTATGAATGTAATTTTTATAAAGGAAGATAATTTTGAGGTATAGCATATAATGATCCTGAGACATAATATACACAATATACCAAGAGTGCACCAAGAATATCAAGTAAAGAGAGCCAATAAATCTGGATCTTATTTTTATTAAAAATATAAATGGGCATTCACATTGCCATTTATATGCCCATATTCCATAGGTAAGATTCCATGATGTATATTTCCAACTGAGAACCAATGGCCTAGAAGCCTCTAGATTCAACTTAAAGAAGTAAGGTTTGACTAAGTATTTCAAATAATAACTAAATTTATGACTGATAACACCACAGTGCTGTGGCCTAATATATTAAGCAAAGCATCTGCAGAACACTAATATATATAGGAAAACTTGAAAGGAACTATTTCTTGAGTTTTTTTTTTTAATTTTATTTATTTATTTGAGAGAGAGACATACAGCGAGAGAGGGAACACAAGCAGGGGGAGTGGGAGAGGGAGAAGCAGGCTTCCCGCTGAGCAAGGAGCCCGATATGGGGCTCGATCCCAGGACCCTGGGATCATGACCTGCGCTGAAGGCAGACGCTTAACAACTGAGCCACCCAGGCGCCCCTATTCTTGAGTTTTGATCCGTGTTTCCCCTGGGGTGAAAACATAGAAAGCCAGAACACTGACAAATTTCCAGGGATGTCCCACAAAGCATACACTTTCTAAAGTATTTATTTTAGTACCATTTTATTTATACAAATTTAACCCAGGGCAGGCTGAGCGTTTCTGCTGACAGTTCTTCCCACAAAACTGTCACCATAGTCACTTATCAAACCTAATTTTTTCTAGGACTTTTCTTTTTATAAAGTAAAAGAAAAAATAACTTTGTGAGTTTTTCTAGGGGTTTTCTGGAAACTCTCAAAGATGGTTTTAAGTATAGAAAACATCCTGACAGTTTTGGGTTTTTTCTACACTTAGGATCTCATTTTGGGAAGGCACAATTTACAAAAGTTGTCAGAGGAGTTTGGACAATTGATTAAAATAGGTTCACAGATGTCTGAGAAACAATATTTGGTTACCTATTTAATCAAAGTGACAGTAAAATATTTTTAAAAATCCACATGGATGGCAATGCAATTGGAAAGAAACTTACCTCTTTCATAAAAGGAAATTTAGTTTTTTCTCTTTAAATAATCAAAAACATAATAAAATCCACATAAAACACAGAAAATTATTCCAGTAAGATACAGAATCTTATCTCACTAGGTAATTTACACAGAAAGGAAAAAAAAAAATCACCATTCATATTGTAAACAAAGTTATTCTCAATAAACCAGATAAACAAACGCATCAAAACAGAGTGAAATTTGCTAAGATTTTAACACATTTCATAACTTCTTTTCAGACTCAGGTATTATTAGCAAAGCTAAATAAAATTCACATTCTGAGTTTTTCCTTTCATTATCTTCTTTCATATTCTGGAAGAAATTGACACTTTGCATTAGTATAGATCTCAGGGGATCAAAACAAAAATTTTTATAATTCCGAGATGTCATTTATGTAAACATGCAATTTGTTCATTACTACCATCCTCAAATTAAATAATAGACAAATATTCTTAAAATTCTCAGTTTTTTTTTTTAAAGATTTTATTTATTTATTTGACAGAGAGAGACACAGCGAGAGCAGGAACACAAGCAGGGGGAGTGGGAGAGGGAGAAGCAGGCTCCTCGCTGAGCAGGGAGCCCAATGTGGGGCTCGATCCCAGGACCCTGGGATCATGACCCGAGCCAAAGGCAGCCGCTTAACGACTGAGCCACCCAGGTGCCCCAAAATTCTCAGTTTTAATTGCTAATATGACACTGATAGTTATAACCCACATATGCAGAAGCCCTTTGGGGTCTGGAGACCAAGAACACTGAGGACTGATGCTTTAGGATAAAACTACTCTTTTTCTTTGAAAAAGCAAAACATTTGTGCAGTTGGATTTTTCTGTCACTATTGCTCCTAAGTGTAATTGCAACCACTCATATTAATTATAACTTTTAACCAAAGCCGCTAACTTCTCACTCAGAGAAAAGTGTGTGAGGGGTGATAACTGAGAACTCTCTGGCCATATAGCAGCATGACAGCAGACTAGAAAATCTCATGAATAAATATACTTTTGTGTAGCCATGATTTCTCTTTTACATGTTCTTAAAGTAGCAAAAATAAATATGTGCACTAACATGACCCATAGATAGCCCCTCTAGAGCATATAATTAATTAATTTTGTGTTTCAGTATTCTATCTTATTTAGGAATTATCTTAGATAGTCAATGACTATCCATTAATTAACTCAATTTAATACCAGCTCAAGGTTTTAAGCTACCTAGGAATCTTGGAAGTCATCTTCAAACCAGCATGCTACAAAACAATTTTTCTTGAAATAAAATTATGAAAATCGTAATTCAATTTTGTTGAACACAAATTTACATTTTATAAGAGTATTGTTAGTTTATTTAATCAGTAACCTGTATAACCACAGGAAAAAGTACACCCAAGTAGAATAAAATGTATGTTTTTATTATGCTCAACACTGATAAACCAAAGAAGGCATAACAGTTCTACTAAACCACACATATTGAATTAAATTTGTTTGCTAAAGGTTTACCTTAATTATATGAACTTGTATTTTTAAAATGTCTCTGAGTTAGTTTCTGTAAGGATTTTTTAGTGTAGCACATTTAAAGAATTAGAAATTCAATCCCCTTGTATTAAAATTTTAGGAATATTTGATTTATATAAGCACATTTTTTCAAGTCAGAGTAGAGATTTTTAAGATAATTGATAATTTATAAAGACTGTCTCAAGGTAGGAATATTTCACACTTACACTACAAGAGTTAAAAGCCTGAATTATGGACACATAGACAAACAGACACAAAGTGAGCTTAGAGTTTCAAGTCTACCGTTTTTGCCACAGGTGGAGACATATGGGGCATAGAAACACAAACACTCACTGGTCCAGATATCAAAAAGCTGTTTTCCTTCTTGATGGGTGCAAAATTCTTTGAGCTCAAAATAGACAAATCGACAAATAAGACTAACCAACCCAGATTCTCTATTATCTCTTCACAAAACAGAAAATATATTTCTATAATTTATTAATCCATTTACAGAGATCATTAAATGATCAGACTATAAAGTCAAATTCCCAGTCATTGCTTCCACCATTGGGAAATAACTTCTCAGCCATAAATAAAACACATAAATGAAAGAAAACAAAACAATACACAAAACTGGTAGAGAGGAAAATAAAAACTGGAGAGACTGAGTCAACAGAGTTCTATCGCTACTTCAGGTTCACCTCTGGAAGTCAAGAAGTGACATACCTGGGCTTCAGCTGCCCATAGGATGCACTTCTCTGACAATATGATTTCTCTTGCTCTGTCAGGTGAATCCACTGGGCACATTGGTGGTAGATCTCTAAAGCTGATAAAGAATAACTTTTTTAAAAAGATAAGATCATGACTTTCAATTATAAAATGAACACATGTCAATAATTTTATTTAATTCATTAATTAATAAGGTAACAGGTAAGATGTTATGACAGATTCAAAAGAATTTTCAGAGACCAGAGACACATATAGATGTTTACATGAGTTTACAAATAAACACAGAGAGGGAGGGGAAATGAACTGTCCCTCTACCAAAGTATATTTTCATGTTAATAGACCAGAATAATTTGTATTGTTATCAGTTGTCCAAAATTTACAGACTTGTAAAATAACTCAAAGACCATGAGAGGTATAAAATCTATAAATCAGATAATCTAGAAGGGTATGTTTTGCTACTCAACTTATAGATTTCCATTGAAGATATACCATAATTTCTTTTTTCTTTGGTTTATTTCAAAGTCTTTCAAGAACAAAGCTCAAAAGCATAAAAACTACAAAGGTCACACAAATACTCAAAAAAATTTTACAGCAAAACAGTTCCATTAAATGTGGGCTATAAGTACATTTTAACACATTTGACTCGATGTGAAGTGGAATGGGGTCTCCCAAAGTGGAAGTGCCTGGGATCTATGAAACTTTCCTTGGTGTTGATTGGGTACTAGTACTGTGTGAAGTATGGAAGTTTATTGAGAAGAAAGGAGATGTGGACCAAGCCTTCAAGGAACACTCCATCATGGTGTACAAAAACCAAGGAGATAAGCATGTAAATTAATTTTAGATATCGACATGCACAAGAAAATGAATTGAGTTCAGTAAAAGACGATGGTGCAGAGGGACTGTGACTCACTAAATACAGTGGTGTGGCCGACATTGGTGCTTGCTGACCGAGTAGCCATATATGCGTCTCTTTCTTGAAATTAGCTCCCCAATTTTTTTCAGGTATCAAGTCTCAAGGTGTGTAGGGAAAGTAGGCTCCTCCCTCAGTCAGGCCCTGGTCAAAGCTATTCATGATAATTCCATGACCACAGACGTTACTCTAATTGGGGTGTGATTTTCTCCCTTTTAGATTGTTGCCTACCTTTAGTGGTGCCATTTTCCAAATCACTTTCTTTCTTTCTTTTTATGAACCTGTTTTAAATTGTGAAAACACACACACATGCACACACCCCACACACTGAAAAATACACAAAACAAAAAAGTGAAGAATAGCTTTTTCTAAAATGAACATCCATATAACCATGACCTAGGTAATAAAATATTGCTAGCAGTGCCCAGTCCTTCTATATGTCTTTGCCTGCTGGCATCCCTCCTTACTGTCAGAGGAAATCACTGTCCCAATTTTGCGTCATCCCATCTAGCTTTTTCTTTAGAGTTTTACCACCAATGTAGGCACCACATTGCTGGCAAACTGTAATTTGCTAACTCTCATTGCTATATAGCAGAGCTTCTCAATGCATTTTGGTCTCAGGACCCCTTTACACCAGTAGAAATTACTGAGGACCCCAAATACCTTTTGTTTATGTGGGTTATACCTATCCATGTTTACTGCAGTAGACATTAAAGTGGGAATTTAAAAATATTTGTATTCTCATTCATAAATAACTCATCCTGAATAATTCATCAAAGAGCTAAACATAGAATTACCATATGACCCAATAATTCTACTCCTGGGTATATATGCAAAAGAATTGAAATCAGAGTTTCAAACAGCTACTTATATACCAATGCTCACTGCAGCATTTTTTGCAATAGCCAAAAGGTGGAAGCAACCCAAATGTCCATCAATAAGTGAATGGATAAACATAATGTGCTAGATACTCACAATGGAATATTATTCAGCCCTAAAAACGAATGAAGTTTGATACATGCTATGACAAGGATGAACCCGCAAAACATGTTAAGTGAAAGAAGCCAGACACCAAAGAACAAATATTGTGTAATTCCATTATACGACATATCTGGAAAAGGCAAATTCATAGGGACAGAAAGCAGGAGGGCACCTGTCACCAAAGGCTAAGGGAGGAGGGGAATGGGGAGTTATTGCTTAATGGGTACAGAGTTTCTGTTTGGAGTGACGTCATTAGTGTCACAAAATTGCACACTTAAAAATCGTTCAAATGGTAAATTCTGTGTTAATACATGTGTTAGCACAGTAACAAACAGAAAATAATAATAAAACCATTACATGTTAAGTAATATATTTTCTTGAAAAAATAACTATTTTTAAAAATTTGAAAAATTATGAGAAGAGTGATATTGTTTTACATGTCTTTAATAACTGGTTTAAAAGAAAGCAGTGAAATTCTCACATCTGCTCCTTCATTTAATCTGTTGTGGTATCTTGGCTTGGTTGAAGTATATGAAGAAAAGCTGGCTTCACACAAAAATGTAGTTGGAAAAAAGAGGAGTAGTTTAATAGCTTTTGCATATAATTGTGGATATTCTTCTTTGATATTACACCAGAACTTGACAAATGAGAGTTTCTTAAAGGTTATTTGCAATGTGGAATCTGAAATTACATTTTTGGGTCTATCTTGCTCTTTGAGTGGATCTCTTACCTATGCATGATTTCATAACAGAATGCATTGATCATTTAGAATACGTTGGTTCACAGAGTCATGCAGCTCCTCCAAATGATATATTTCATTACACAGTATCAAAAATCACATCAGTAAATATCACACAAATCTCATCCAAAAATCTTTAAGTTTTGGGAAACATATAGTGATGGGTATAAGCTTTCAAAAATTCTAACTTTTGCTTGAAACCTTGGATTTCATTATTGGTAACAAGTACTGTCATTTTCTCCCCTAAGTTCACTTTGTTAATGCTTGAGAAAATATCTGCCAAGTTCTCAAGTCTGAATAACCATTTTTGCATGTTGCCTGGTTGTTTTTGTTTTTGTTTTTTTCCAAATAAAAACTGGTGTTTTATGAGAAAAAAATGTATAGTTAAGCTCACAATTTAAATATTTGCACAAGGGCTTTCCTACAAGGCAACCATTATACTTGGCATGCAGCAAAAGTGCTTTTTGTGCATGCCTCCCATTTTGTCATACAGAATATTAAAAAAAAATTAACCCTTTTGGAGGGAAATTTGGCAACACCTAACAATAACATATGCGCTTACTTTTGGTTCAACAATCCTATTTCTGAAGACATACCTCAACAATAAAAAAATGCATATGAACAAGTTTATTTATTATAGCATTGTTTATAATTGTAAAAAATATAGAAACAACCTAAAGGCCTCTACAGAGAATAGTGGTTGAATAAGCTATGGCACATCTCCGAAATGGAGTACTATACAGCTGTCTAAAAGAATGAAGAAGCTGTATTAGAACTGATTTACAGGATATACTGTTAAGAGAAAAAAACAAAGAGCAAAAGAGTATCTGTAGTATGCTACTCTTTGTGAGAAAGTAAGGATACAAGAACACACATAATAAACTTAACTGTTTAAAAATGGAAAACACTGAACAGGAAGGGGAAGAAGAAAATCCACCCACACAATTCTAGAAAGCAGTGACGCCAGCCGGATTTGTTAAGGCCAAAGACAAAAGGAACAGCATGCAGTTACTGTATTCTAGTTAGTAAATCTGTTTCTCACGGGGGTATGTTAGCAATTCTGCAGCTACTTTATGTTTCTACTAGGATTGAATAAATAAGTATAGATAATGAGAATCAGATTTCTCACTGTTGGAGAAAGAAGTTGCAAATAAGGAATGCAGAAATACTGGAATAAGCCTTGTGGTTATTTTGGGCTAGAATCAGAAGTATTGCTAGGAACTCATGATTTTTTAAACATAAATACAGATAGAAAGATATAGATATGAATATAGATGTGTCTTTAAGTGTGGTTTCATCCTAATTCTCTATGTTGAGAGGGCCCCAATAATAATGAGTGCATTTAGTTTCCAGATTTTTGTTTCTCTAATAAAAGAAACCAGTGTTATGTGGGAATAATGGTAGATCACAGGATTTGGGCATAGGAAATGCAAAATGAGCTTGGAACATTTTGTGGTACCAGAAAAAAAAGGTGTGCATGAAAAGGGATAGGGATATATCAAAAATATACAGGAACCCACCTGAAGGAACAACCAATGGCCAAATTTGGAACAATTTGAGCAACAAAATAAATAATGATAAAATAAATAAATAAATAAGAACAAACAGCTTTTTTCTTTTTCTTTCCTTTTTAAGATTTTATTTATTTATTTGCCAGACAGAGAGAGAGAGAGAGAGAGCACAAGCAGGGGGATCGGCAGGCAGAGGGAGAAGCAGGCTCCCCGCTGAGTAAGGAGCCCAATGCAGGACTCCATCCCAGGACCCTGGGATCATGACCTGAGCCGAAGGCAGACACTTAAATGACTGAGCCACCCGTGTGCCCCTGAACAGCTTTTTCTTACAGAACAACCCTATACCATTGAAGGAGGTAGAAAGAAGGAGAAGAAAAGCATTCTTGAGAAACTAGGCATGGCAGGCAGAGAAATCACGCCCCAATGATGTTCATGTTCATGTCCTTGCCTCCAGAGTTTGCAAATATATCACCTTACATGGCAAAGAGACTTTATAGATGTGATTAAATTAAGGACTTTGAGTTGGGAAGACTATCCTGTTTTGTCTGTATGGGCCCAAGGTAATCACAAGGATCTTGGAATTAATGTTGCATCTATAAGGAACTTCCTAAAAAATAGAGTAACAGGTTATAAAACTAATGAATTAGTGGGAGGGTCTATTGAGAGGGTAAAAAACAAACAAAAATCTTGATTAATCTTAAGAGAGCAAAAAGAACATGGGACAACTAGAAAACATGGTAAAATGGTTGTTTTAAATCCAAGGCATGGAATGAACGGAAAAAAGCAAGATCCTGAACTATATGCATCCATTAAGGAATTTTTTATAGGCTTGTCAACTCTGTGAATGCTTCTGGAAGAATACATAGGGTTTCACAGACGGTCTCAAATGAAAGGAAGGCTTCTCTTTCATTATTTACCTCTACTTGAAATGTCTGACCATGCGAATGAACTACATTTCCAATTTTTAAAATGTTAATTAAAATAAATATTTATTGAAGGAATACACTGGATATGAAAATTCCTTGAACAGACATCTTTTTGGTTTAAATTTAGATTTTCTCTTCCCTCTCCCCTGACCCAATCCTCTCTCCCCTTCTTCTCCCTTTCTTCTTTTAATATATTGTGCCCACAAGGGGATTAAGGTGGCTTAATTAAAATATTGCAATTTAAAAAGAACACATTGTACTCTACCCTTTGAGAACTTTATTTCAGGAGCTGATCCTTGGTGGGTTGGCACAGGATTCTGCCTCACCAAGGAATGGGCTGTCTCTGAGCTGGCAGGCAACAGTTTCCTTCTTAGGATAAGCTTGAAATTGTCCTGATTTTGGGGGGGAGAGGAAGAGATTGGTTTCTAGTGACCTTTACCACCAAATTTAAATGTTTGCATGTATTATTATTTTTTTTCATTCAGCAAGCCTTTATTGAATGCATACTGTCAGCCATGGACATGTCAATGTTTGAGGAGGTAAAAGAGAGTTTTATAACCTTAGCTTTTCACCAAGAGGCAATCTTACAGACTGAGACCTGTGATATGGCAGTAAGACAACCAGCATTCCCAGAAGTCGTCACTTTCATCTCTCCTTCATGAGACGAGTAGCTATAAAACAGGGTCAGCTAATGACGGCTCATGGCTAAAGTAGACTCAGGGCCAAATCCAGTTCATGGTCAAGTCAGCCCACTGTCTCTTTTTGTAAATAAAGATTTATTGAAATGCAGCCACATCCATTTTGTTTATATATTGTCTATGGTTGCTTTCACACTAAAACAGCAGAGCTGAATAGTTATGACAGCAAGTGTATGACTCTCAAAACCTGAACTACTTATTCTCTGGCCCTTTACAGAAAAAGTTTGGTGACCCCTGTTATGAACTCACACAGAGCAAAGAAGAGTCCAGTGTGTTATCTGGAGATACATCCAGAACGAAACCTATCTTAGTAGGGATTGAGAGACAGAAGAAATTTAGGGTCATGTAGTCTGGTGGTCGTTTGAGGATTGAGCCTTGGCGTACTTCAGTGTGCACTCTTTCTGGGAGAGCTCAGACGTTATGACAGTACACACGGGCAGAATAATGGAGTTGGGCAACGATTAAAGCCAGAGCAGGTCCCACCCACAGTTGTTTTTCTTGGCCAGTGGTAAGTGTGAGAGAAGACAGATAAATGTCATAAGTCTACACCCATGGGTGCAGCAGCTAGAAGTATTGGATTTGATGAGCACCTAGCTGCATGAACAAATCATAAAAACATATCATCTGAATAAAGTAGTGCTTATGTCAGAACTGCTTATGTCAAAAAAAGATGCATACACATCAACAGTTTACATCTTATTATATCACTTACAAGCAAAAGATCTGCATTAAACACATTGCCTTGTGGGGAGAGGACAAAGGGAGTGGCTGCAGGAATAAGAATGAATCAATCACCTCATAAGACTAGGGGGAGGCCTCCCATGGACAGATGATGACCATGTGCCGTGGGCGGAGGAGTTTAACCAACTCAGTCCTCAGCACCTGAGGTCCGGGGACAACAACATAGCAGTGAAACAGAAGGAAGGGAGGAGGGAGAGAGAGAGAGGGAAAGGAGGGAAGGAGAGAAGACAAAGAAGGAGAGAAAGAAGGAAGAGAGGGAGGGAGGGAAGAAGGGAGGAAGGAGCAAGACTGAAAGAACCTGGAGACGTATTCTGATTTTGTCATAGCTCTGGCAACTAAATAGACTTGTGACCTAGGACAGCCATCAAGACTCAGCTTCCAAACAAGTCAGAGTCTGAATGGTGGAGGCAGTGGTGGTGATGGTATGTTGTGTGTGTGTGTGTGTGTGTGTGTGTGTGTGTGTGTGTGTGTGAGAGAGAGAGAGAGAGAGAGAGAAAGAGAGAGAGGTAGGTAAGAAGCGGTCAGAGCTACGGGGACTCCATCCCAAATGAGGTCCAGTTTAGTCTTCAGGGAATGGAGCCCGTCTAAGGTAGGCAGACTGTAAGAGTCTTAGGAAAGTTGGGGTTCAGGCCCCAGTTGGGATCCACAGCCCAGCTGAGAACCTGCTGCTCTGTCACACGGTGTGGGTCAGGGGAGAACACTCTGGCTCTTTGGACACTCACCTCAGGCATTTTAGGTCATAAACTTAGTCCATTCTGGGGAGTGGGTTCTGAATACGATACTACTAAGTTCCTATTGACTCAGACTGAGCAGAACTTGGGCAACAATGGGTTTAAGGTCTTTAGAGGCAATCTTTGGATTCTTTGGGCAAATGTCGTCATCCTTCTGTACTTAATTTCCACAATTTGGGATTATAATACCTGTTCTGACTACCTCATTGGACTGTTTTGCTGATCAAATGAGATGACATATATGGAAAAACCCTGGAAAAATAAAGCACCCCACACCTTAGTTACTAATATATTTAAGCATCTTCTTAGAAAATAATTCCTCCTTCTTATCTACTCCATCAGCTCAGTTTGCTGGAAAGAAAGAAAAAAGGGAGCTGGTAAAATCTCCTAACAGCCAATTTACTCTGAAAGGCTTGAGAGGAAACATAACAGCTTTTGTTATTTTGGTAATTTTCTTCAAAAGGAACATGTATTATTACACATAATTTCCTCCTTAAATTCACAAACATTAAATCAGTCCTTTCCCATAGTTTTCAAATATTTCTGAGCTGTAGCTCAGGACCGCCCGGTTTACAGCTGGCTCCCAGCAGGCTACCCGCGCTGCGGACCCCGGAGCTTTGTCCCGTGGTAACCGGTCAGCCTCGCAAACAGGAGAGATGGGCTTGACACTGAAGTTCACGAGTCAGTGGGCTTCATGGGTAAGGAAAGACATACTAAGACCATAGTTTTCAAAGAATACAATAAATATGCTGGTATCATTTTCTATTATCAAATAATTTAATACGTTTATAAAATACACTGATAATTTGAAAATTACAGCAAGGCCTACCTAGAGAGTAAAATTCACTTGTAATCCAGCTAACATTTGGGACACACACACACACATGCACATATATGTTATATATATTATATTCAGCTTTGCAACATCAGGTTCAAACTAGATGTACAATTCTGTCATCTGCTACTTTTCACATACACTATTTCATCACCAGTACCTTTTTATGTTACTAAATTTTCCTCAATAACCTGAGTTTTAAGTACCAAATATAATTCTGTCATATAAATGTATCACAGTTGATTGACCTTTTCTATAGTTAGGAAACTTACAATATTTTTTTTTACCAGGGCGTCTGGGTGGCTCAGTCAGTTAAGCGACTGCCTTCGGCTCGGGTCATGATCCTGGAGTCCCAGGATCGAGTCCCGCATCGGGCTCCCTGCTCGGCAGGGAGTCTGCTTCTCCCGCTGACCCTCCCCCTGCTTGTGTTCCCCCTTTCACAGTCTCTCTCTGTCAATAAATAAATAAAATTGTTTTAAGAGTAGACTAAATCAGGTAATAGACCTTTCAAAGAATGTCTGACCTCGGGCGCCTGGGTGGCTCAGTTGGTTAAGCGACTGCCTTCGGCTCGGGTCATGATCCTGGAGTCCCGGGATCGAGTCCCGCATCGGGCTCCCTGCTCAGCAGGGAGTCTGCTTCTCCCTCTGACCTTCCCCCCATCTTGTGCTCTCTCTCACTCTCTCTCTCTCTCAAATAAATAAATAAAATATATAAAAAATATTTTTTTACCATGAAAAGTAACATTTTCATGACTATTCTTTCATGTACATCTTTAATAACATTGCTGATTATTTCCTAGGATAGATTCATGAAATTTGAATCACTGGGACAAAGTATGCTAAGATTTTTAAGTCTCTTGATACATAGTTCCAAATTGTTTTTCAGAACCACTTTAAGATTATATTCCAATCGGTACCAGCCTTGTCTCATCTTTAAAAACAAAAACAAAAACAAAAACAGAAAACAAAACAACCCTTGCCTATTTGAGGAGCAGAGAACAAATAGGAGTGTTCTTCCCAGCATCCCTTTGGGGAGCATTCCTGCCCCTATTCCATAATCATTCAGATCAGACCCTAGAAGCATAAACAGTATTCAGCGACGACACGGATATTGTATGCCTCCATGGGACGGCACCATATATTTTCTTCCTGAAATTGGCTTTGCATCATAAAAAAGGAAAGCTCTCACAATTCATCTTGATGATTTTAGAAAATGTCTTATGTAAACAGCATCTTGCGTTCATATTACTCTTCTAGAGGAATCTAGGCTTCATTGAGTCAGGGCTTCCCTCTCAGTGAGAAAAAGCTCTCCAAAGTACACTTTCTTTTTGGATTTGTGGCTCCACACAGGGTCAGCCCCGGGGTATCCCATGCAAATGATGGTATTTCTAACTCAGCGTGTGATAACTTAGGGAAGGAAATCCCGTAGAAAGGCTCGGCTGGACACCCGGTGTGAGCTAGGGAGAGGTGTGATGGGAAACATCGTGTGAGCCCACCAAAAACATGCAGGAGGCAGAGGTAAAAAAAGCGTGTGGAATGAAACAAAACAGCAGGAGGACTGTGTTGTTCAGAGTTTGAGATGTAGTTTCCTTTTAAACAAAAGCAGGTCTTGACATGAAAGACACATTGATTTTCACTGGCTTTGATTGAGGAGAGAGGCAGGGGTGAACTAGAGAAAAAACCCAGAAACCTCTGGGAGAGCAGGATGAAGAACCTACATGCAAAAAAGCCTGGACTCGGGGATTTGGGTTCCAGAAACTTCCAGTGAAGACTTGGTATCTGATACTGGATGAGGAGGGTGGGCTCCATCTAAGAGCTACCTGTCATTCACCTGTTCACACATTGCTCCTGTTCTAAGGGTCATCATCAGTAGAGTTAAATAGCACTTTTTTCATTATTGAGTACAAAAGTTAAATACCCATGATGGTTGTTTTACTAAAGAGTTATGATGTAGGGGGGAAAAAGCACACTTCAGTTTGGAGAAGAGTGTTTGAATCTCTCTCGGATAGCTATTCCTGGAAAAAAAAAAAATAGCTTATTCGTAACTCAAGGCTCCATGTCCCTTTGGCAGCTCCTGGAATTGTTTGCATCAAGACCGGATGGAAACAGCTGGTCTCTAGAGGATTTGTCCGGCAAACTTTACAGAAGAGCTTCTCTGCGTCACCACTGGGAAGAGATGCTGAAGGGGAAAGAAAAAGGCACAAATTAACACTTACAGGCTAACAGAAATACCCCAATTAACTTTCTGTTTTAGCAAAAGTTAAACGTGTGCGCTCCCTAACCACCCCTATAATGAGCTGTCCCAGCCAGCTATTAAGCTATTGTTTCTCCATCCTAACCCACTTTTCTGTATAGTATTTAGTGATACTCTGCAGAACACATCTGTGCTTTGCCGGGAGGCTCACTGTTAGGCTGCTCAGTAGGGGGCGCTATAGGGAGACAGCGATGCTGGAGAAGGCAGACCCATCATCCCAGCCAGCAAGGCCCCTGGATGCAGTGGGCTGTTTTCTGCAGTGGGCCACCTCTGTGATACCATAGGATTCTCTTAGTGTTCTTTCAGATGCCTAGATAACAACTCTCTATCTAGCTAACGGTTCTTCTTCTTCTTCTTCTTCTTCTTCTTCTTCTTCTTCTTCTTCTTCTTCTTCTTAAGATTTTATTTTATTTATTTGCCAGAGAGAGAGAGAGAGAAAGAGAGAGAGAAGCAGGCTCCCCGCTGAGCAAGGACCCTGATGCGAGACTCAATCCCAGGACCCTGGGATCATGACCTGAGCCGAAGGCAGACACTTAACCATCTGAGCCACCCAGGCTCCCCTAGGTAACAGTTCTTTATATTAAATTTACTCTGTATAAATAGCTGGTGTGGGGTCTGACTTCTGAGTGACCCATGAGCCTACATAGATCTTCATACACAATGAAACAAGTGGCCGGGAAAGGTTCAATCATCTCTCTTTTTGATACAGTGTTGTAGCTTGTTTGTCACTGAATATGAAAGGATAACCAAAATGTGGTATGTCCACACAATGGAGTAGAATATTATTTGGACATCAAAAACAATAAAGTATTGATACAGGCTATAACATGGATGGATCCTAAAAACATGATGTTAAGTGAAAGAAACCAGCCACAAAAGGCTACATATTATACAATTCCAATTACATGAAATTTCCCAAATAAGCAAATACGTAGAGATAGAAAGTAAATTAGTGGTTACTTTGGGGGTGGGAAGAGGGGGAGGAGATGGACAAGGGAGGGAAATGGGGATTGATTGTTAATGGGATTTTTTTTTAAGATTTTATTTATTTGACAGAGAGAGAGATAGCGAGAGCAGGAACACAAGCAGGGGGAGTGGGAGAGGGAGAAGCAGGCTCCCTACCAGGCAGGGAGCCCAACACAGAACTCGATCCCAGGACCCCGGGATCATGACCTGAGCCGAAGGCAGATGCTTAACGACTGAGCCACCCCGGCGCCCCATTAATGGGATTTTTTATGCTAGATAAAAATGTTCTAAAATTAGATTGTGCTGATGGGTGCACAACCCTGTGAATACACTAAAAAGTATTGAATTGTACATTGTAAATGCATGAATTGTATGGTATGTGGATTATATATCAAAAAAACTGTTAAAAATGGCAGGACCAGCCTCTGGAGGCCTATGATTTCTAATACTCGACTTATGTTCTTAGCTGTTCTGCAAATATTTATTGAGACCTAGCGTGTGTTAGAAACTGCGCTAAGTATTGGGGATATGAAGATTAGTTGGACACAGTTCTCATCCTCAAGAAGTTTATAATCTGCTAACAAAAACAGGTGTAGCCAAATAATCCATGCCAAATGATACGGCATATAACGGTGCATGTTTCTGGTAGAAAGAAGGGCCATTTCAACTTTTCTTTGATGGCTGGACGTTGAGGGAGTGCTGATCAGAGAAAGTGGTAGAGCAGTGAGGCCTAAGAGGTTGTGTAGGAGTCTTCCGGGTGCGCAGAGGGAAAGGGCATTGCAGACAGAGAAGCGAGCGCAAAGCGTGGAGGTCTGAGTCAGCACCGTGCCTCTGGGAAGCTAAGTGGTTCTGCAGGCGGAAAGCCAAAGCCAGGGGAGGATGGCAGTGGAAGCACAGCTGGGCTGGAACCTGGGCCCCTAGTTGCTGTGTTTCTTTTAAAGCTCAACAATCCTGCCGCTCTTTTCACCCAAGCCACTGCCTCTCCTTTGCCCCCAGTTCCCATGTAAACGTCCTTCTCTGTCCTCAGTCTCTCTTGCCAGCCAGCCACGCTTTCTTTTTTACTTCTTAGTATCTTCCTTGTTTCTCCACCATGATGCTTTCAATAAACATACTGTCTGTTTGCTATTCTTCAGCAAATCTTTGGTTACCTTCTGTTAAGCCTTTCCCACTGTTACCACCAGTTTGGCCAAGTGTTCTGGCTCGTCTCTCTGATCTGTGAGACTTCTTAAAGGTTTTGGTAGCTAAAAATCCAGAGGTCAGTGTCACGCTAAGTTCGCTTTCTGTACTTGACCAAGGGCAAGCACTTATTAATATTCAAAAATGATACATTCTTGTATTTTCTCCCTGATGTTTTTCTCACATCAGGAAGACAGAGCTCAGGGGTCCCGTGACTGGGGCATCCATTAGACATGACTATCATCTTGTGGTTCCTGGAACCTCCCAGGGTCGTGTCTTCTGCTTGGAGACCAGATTTGTCAAATGAATAACGTGGTCCTCCTGCCCAAAACACTTTTTAGATTTTACCCACAATGACACTGGCACTTCATGATTTCAGACACAGGAAACCACATGCCTTGGCTCTGGAGTTGTGACATTAACACATCTGGCCCCGATATTCTCTCTGCCAAGGTGTAGTCTCAACCAGGTAGTGACCAAATGTAAGAATATGTCGTGGAGTTAGGCTTGAGGAAGGGGAGAAGTGACAGGTGGCAGAGAGGGGAAAAAGCAAGCCAAGATGATCTGGAAGAAAAGAAGCAGGGTGGGGGCAGTGTGGTGGGGGTGGGTGGCGGACAGTTAGGGATCACAGTCAAACCAGTTTATGCCAAGAGTGAGTTATCTACAGTGGGAGAAAGTTTGCTATTGCCTCAAATGTGCCCCTGATTCCTAAAGCCAGTCATACAAATTCTTGGAAAAATAAGAAGAAAAATGCAGTTGATATGTGGGGGGGTACTATAGTGGGGTGGCATGTGGGCAACAGTGTCAGCTGATGGGACAGTTCAGTGGATCCCAGGGCCAGAAGGCCAGCCAAGCTGACCCTAGGCAGCCCACATGGGCACCTCAGCGAGGGCGGGGGTGACGCTGCTGGTCATGGAGGCCTGTTGGACTCTCTTCAAAGAGGCCACTTGAGGAATTTGCGTTTAATAGTTTGCCAGTATTTCTTTTAAATTTTATTTTCAATAAATATTCATATCACAGTGACTATCAAAGATTAGTCATAGAAATTAAAGTTTCTTTTTATTTGCGTCCCCAATGTACCTCGTCAGCATTATGAAAATGAATGTTTTCTTGAAAATGGATTTTGGGAGGGCAGGAAATGTCTCCGGGGAGGGAGTGGTGAAGTATCTCTTCAGCCTGCACTGCTGTGCAGTGAAAGCTGGCCTCCTGGGCCTCCCCGCCTCCCGGCCTCCCCTCCTCCAGCTCCCCAGCGGCACTCAAGGGCCCACCCTGCTTCTCTCTGCTCTCTGTCCTTTCTTTTCTTTCTGCAAAAACAGGACTCTGGGAATCTCAAATATCCCTTGGCCTGCCAGGTTTGTATTATGTTGGAAAGTCAAAGATTCTGAGCAGAAAGAGATATCAAGCCTTCCCCTGGGCTTCCTTTTCCTTTCTACTCCTCTGCTCTCTCTCCCCACCCCAACCCCACCCTTTCCCCAAGAACAGGACAACAAAGCCCTCAATGACCAAACACCTGCTAAATGGATTCAAATAGCTCCCTGAGCTGGGGGACTGTCGACATCAGCAGGGTCTGAACCCCTGGTTCAACCAGCCAAGTGTTCTGCTCTACTTACCATCTCTGACTTTACTTTGCGTCAACCTATATCGTGAAATAAACCAGCTGGCGACGAACCAGCTGGTCATGCCGCAAACACAGTGTCAGAGCAGGGCATCAGTTCCCCTCACCGGGGGAGGCTCCATGTCTCCCTGAGGCCTTGCCTCTTTTCCCAGGGAATCATTGATACAGATTTTTTTCAGTGCACCTTTAAGGGCTGAAGCCCAGTGTGGCCCCACTGGGAAGGGAAATACCTTATTCTTGAATTTTTAATTAATATTCCTCCTCACCGTCGAGGGGTCTTCCTCTGGGACAACCCGTCCAGTCTTGGTTTAAGTGCGGTTGACCTCGCTATGCCAACACTGCCCTGAAATGCTGAGATCCCAGAACTGACATTGGTCAAGTTTGGTGATGAGCAGCATCACATAAAGTGCTGAATTATTCAGGAAGCTTCCCTACTGCCCTGCAGAGGAAACTCGAGGAGACCATGGGGAACCAATGAAAGGAAGCAAAGACAATTTGGGAAGCTAGATTTATTTTATGTGAGGCTCCCCCTTCATGAGCTCTCTGGAAATGCCTGCAATTAAGTTCCCTGCCCTGCCCCCTCCCCAGCACGAAGGCCTCACTGGGCAGCTGTGGTTTTATGAGTCTTTCTCGTGCGAACCTCATTAAACTTCGGATTCCTCAGGGTAAAAAGCAAATGGGGAATGAGAGTTGCCTGCCTGGGAGATACTGAGGTTGAACACTGAGCAATAAAGCCACTCACTGATTTCAAACTTCTCTTTGTTGTTTCTTTGGCTTTCCCTCAAGACTTCTATCTGCCCAGTGCTAGACAGTGGAATGTGGGGACATGGGGCTGTGAGGACAGGGGGCTGTGGGGATGCAGGGCTTTAGAGTTGGTGGTGTGTGTGTGTGTGTGTGTGTGTGTGTGTGAAGGTCGAGGAAGGTCATACAGGGTGGGAGAATTCAGCAGGTCCTGGCTTCTCTTTGTGACAACCCCAGGAGCATTTGAAGCATGTCACAAGGAACCATGGGTACACAACACTTCCCCGTCGGTCCTCCAGCATCTCTCTGCGGCGGGCTTTCAACGTTGGCCTGCAGGTAGCTGGTCAGAGGGAGCAGAGCAACCCTGTTACGCTGTGGCTGGATGTCAGGCTGACTCCCGCCAGCATCATCAGCTCTGCAGGGTGAGGGCTGGAGTATCTTATCCTGGACCAGAAGCCGCTTCCCAATGTCTAAGGCAGTGATTCATGGACGTATCAAGATCCACACCTGCAAAGGGGTATGGCAAGAAATTTCTTACTTATAACACTTACGGTGAAATCTGCTGAAGGCTTACTTAGAAAATTTTCCCACATTATCCCTAGAGTGTTGTCCCTGACGCTGCCCCCCACTTGGATATGCTTTCTTGTGTCGCAATGAGAATGGTTGAGTTACAACTACCATACTAGGTATCTGATGAGAGCATCATCCGTTGGGTGGTGGGGGCTGCTGACCCAAGGCTAGCATTTCACCATCCCCCATGGAGGAGACTAAAAATGAGAAGCAACACCAGTAACAACAAATACTACCAGGCAGACAAAGCTGAACGTGTCTGTGGGATTGTCTCTCTTATACCAATCCCCACTGGTAGAGGCTGTGTGAGGGGAGGGATGCGGGGCTGTGGGGGGGCTCTTTTGGCGCTGTCTGCTATGGTGAGAATGATGGTCTCCATCGTGTATTTGACACACACAAACGCTCAGATGGACTTCCATAACCCACTCTATTTCCACTCTCCCTAGTCCCTTTTCATACACCTCTTCCCCAGGAAGAAGAGAACAGAGTGAGACTCACAAATGTCCATTGCTCTTCCCAGCAGCCTAGAGGAAGACTCCATGCAGTTTTGTCCTTTCTGCCTGGTGGCAAGTCTGACAAGTACCTCCTAGGCCTCTGGGTGAGTCCTTGGTATTTCTCCCTCCCACCTCCCTCCTATCTCCCATGGGCACGTGGTAGTACTTTTGTTGTGATTAAACCTTGGAAACAGGTGTATTTTCTATTGAATTAAAAAAATCCTGGAGAAATCTCAGTGGTGACACTGGAACAGTCATATACCGAGTTTTGGAAAGCCATTTTGGTTTTTATTTATATCACACACACATTGTACGTTCATATTTTAGCTCCAGACTTTGCTAAATGCCCAGAGAGAGAAGTAGGACAGGGGGTGATGGATTGCTTCAAATACTCAAGAACCTCCAAATCTTTCACAAGATAAAAAGCAAATGAAGGATCCTTGACAGGTTAAAATCAAGTATTTGGGGTTTCTCCACTGGAACAAATGAATTTCCACTTTAATAACTTTCTTAGAATTCCCCCTGCTACTCTATGCTGTGATCTTTTCAACTACTGAGCTTATTCCTGGTGTGTGTCATGAGTTTTAAATCTGACAATGGCTTTTAATTAAATTCTTGTTTATCATTCAGTTAATGGACTAAGACTAATGATGAAAGGAAAAACAGGCTTTCAATGATTTTCTCACACATCATATGATACTTGAGAAAAATAATAAAGTGATTTACTCAAGGGTGGGTTGGTATAAATGCCATTTCCCCTACTTGTTTTCTTATATGATTTCTGGAATGATTTGGGACAGCCACTCTGCTTGGGTACATGCAGAAATTACTATAAATCTGTCCAGAGGAGCTCGGAGACATCCAACGTCTCCCTCAAGCCAGGAGCTGCTGCTAGGTCTGGGCACATGGTCATGTGCAGTGTGATCCTTGAAATTTGAAATGACAAGTCTTCAGGGTCACCTTTCTTTCTTTTCTCTTTTTCAAGTGTTTACACTGGGAGCTTTAAGCACATTCCTATTAAATGCACACCAGTTGGCCTGATTTCCCTGGCCTCATTTCCTTTGTGCCTGTCTTCTCCACCCCTCCACCTCAAATTTCTAAATAAGGAGTAGGGTTTGAAAGTTAGGAGTCCTGAGTTCTCTTCTCTGCAGTGAAATACATGACCTTGGGGTAGTTCCTCAATCACTTCGTACCTCATTTTTTCTGCCTAAAGAGCAGGGATAATCACACTATCCTCTGAGCTACCAAAATGAGATATTATGAGTATCGGTTATGGAAGTGAAGGTTTAAAATGAAAACAAAAGAAGAAACCAAGAGCCTCTGACTATCCGAGGATATACTTGGACGTACTTCCCAGAGCCCTGGGTGGGAAGGTGGCACATGGATACAGGATGGATGGTTGGGATGCTCGTGGTCATTATCATGGGGTACATAGAAAATTCAAGGACTTCAGGCACTGTGGTAGGAACACCCATAAAAGTTGAGCTTGCAAGTTGACCATCATGGCCATGAAAATGTCTCTAATTCTCCTTGCTTAATCCAAGCCAGCAATCTCAAATTTCCTCCTTTGGTCTTGTAGGAGGAAGGTTAGAGATAAGATTTTGATGCATCCTACAAGTAGACCATTTGCTTGCATTGGAAAGGAGGATTCAGTCTGAGCATTTTGAAACCCCCAGATTGAGAAGTCCTAAGTGGGTGGTCCTAGAGATTCCATGGATAGAACTCAAAGCTTCTGTAATGGGGAAAAAAATGACATCTTTATTTTCCCCAAACTTTATCTGAAATTAAGTATTTTTGTCAGTTATAACTGTGGGCAATAAACCATAATAGTATTGGCAGTACCTGTGTCTTTGTTCCTATCAGAAATTAAAGATATTTTCATATGATATTGCTACTGTTGCACGTACCTTAAAATATAATTTACACTGATCACTGCTTTGAAATTGCAAACATTATTAGATCAGCTGTTAGCACTGGATGAGTTAATAAAGAAGCACTTGTATAACACTATATTGCACGTTTGATTAAAAATATTTTTCTATTTCAATATAATTGGATTTCTTTGAAACTCTATGTATTTGACTTCGTGTATTTAAAAACATTATTCTGTGAAGGGGTCATTATTATTCTGTGAAGGTTAAGACCACCTGCCCCAGAGTCTGCCTGGTGCTCCCAGAGCCTGAGACAGCAGTTCTGAGCAGGCGGCAGAGCCCAGGTCTCCCTTCTGAATTATAGTCAGAAAGCCTAGGGCTGAGCCCTGGATTCACCTCTGTCTAGCCGTGGGGTCACTTAGCTCCTCAGAGCTTCCATTTCCTCCCCATAAAAAGGGAATAATCATAACTCCCCATATGTTTTATGGGGAGAGCAGATGAAATCAAAAGTATCAGGATGCTTTGTAAACTGTGAAGTGCTGTACAAATGTTAGGTATTAATATTCGGCGGTGCCTGACGTTTCTTTCCTTTAGCATTTCCACTTCTTTTACTTAGCATCAAATCAGTGATGAAGGGGAAAATGAAAGAAAATAATCAGGGGGCCAGATGTTTTGTGTGCAAGACACTGGAGAAGGAAAGTACACGTGTGGCTTGAATTATGGAACATCTACGCGTATGGTTAAGAATATAATGGAATCAGATAAATCTGGGTAAAAATCCCTGCTCTGCCACATACTAGCTGAGTGTCTTTGGAAAATTATTCACACTCTCTGAGTCTCAGTTTGCTCATTTGAAAAATGGGGACTGTAGCTACTTACCAGGGTGACGGTAAAGATTAAATAAATGTATTCCTGTGCCAGCACGTAGGGCCCAGGGTTTGTGTTTGCATATGCTTTTGCAGACACATTGTTTCTTAACCAGGTAGGGCACATGAGAGAAATAGCCAGGGGCACAGAACTGTCTATTGAATTTCCTCATGAGTTGCAACTCCAGGAGCTTATTTTCCACAATGTGTTTTAGATGAGTCTTGCCAAGGAAATTTGCAGTGTGTGTGTCGATGAGCTTGACCTTCCTTCTTGTGGGCTGCAGGGGGCAGAGAGCTCCCTCGGGGCCACAGGCAACCTCGCCGCACTCTAATCCATGCTGCTGTCTAGTATGTGGTTATTTAATTTTGAATTAAAATGAAGCAAACTTAAAAATTCTATTCTTTAGTTGCACTAGTCGCATTTCAAGTGTTCAGGAGTCACGCGTGGGTAGCGGCTGCCACAGAATTGTAGAACACTGCCGCCTTCGTCCGGACTCTGTTGGAGAGCGCTGTGACTGGGGATGAAGAGTGAAGTCTTTGCTAACAGCATAGCCTAAACTAGGTAGGGTAATGTATGTCAAATATGGCAACAAACAGCCTGGTGTAGACCCTCCCAACCCCCTACTCCCTCCCCATCTGAATCTTAGCAGGCTCCAGATACTGGGATGGAAGGTACTCACTAAAGACTTGTTTGCACGGAGCATCAGGCATCCCCAGTGCCCACCGCACAGTGCTCTGGACCTCACCGCAATCAATAAGGGATGGTCTGTGCGAGACAAAGGAACATTCTTTCTGTCCACCTCTGTTCTTCCTCTTCACTCTTCGACTCCCTCCACCCCATTTCTTGTAAAGTCTCTGATTATTCCGGCAAGGAGCCCTGGCCCTATCCTCTCTGATCTCACCCACCTCCACATTTACCTAATTAGAATTCAAATTGGGAAAGGATTGTAGGAAAAGTGGTGATTCCAGTGCAGCTTTCTCTTTGTCTGTATCACAAACGAAGGGAGCCTCATACTCACTTCCTTTGATATGGTAATATCACTAATCTTACTTGCAAAAGCTCATTCAACCAGTGAAATGGGAGTCACAAAACCAGCAGCCCCGATCTGATGGATTTCTCAGCAAAGTTAAGCATTCATTCTGCCTCAGTTTCTCCTTTATAGCATGGGGATGTCACTTCTCACCACTCACCACCTTCCAAGCTTACTGGGGGAGTCATAAAAAGGAAGTGGTTTATAAAATCACTCTTACCAACTAGGAAGCTTATTTACCATCTCTTTCAAGATTCTTTCTACCTGCCTCTCTTATCTCAACATACTCTTGGAAGGACTAACCTTCTCTACCAGTAGCTTGTCTGTTTTCCAAAACCAATGAGCTAGCTTCTATTTACTAAGGAGGCATCTTTGTGGATTCAACAAATGGGTCACTGGAAAGGAGGGGGCATTTATAACCTAGGAAAATTTGTCGCTGTCACCTCATACACAAAAAGATGCTTTAGTTAAGGTAACGCTAGCTGCTGTAAAAGACAAACCCCCAAATAGCAGTGGTTTAACATGATAGAAGCTATTCCTCACTCACCTAAAGTCCCACCTCGTGTTTCATTAGAGGCTTTCCATGGTGAGTTTTGCAGACACAAAAGCACCTTCCTTAGTGTCTCTACCTGCTGGATCTTCCAAAATCCGCCGGTGGATCAGGCAGTGAGAGCAGATACTGGAGAAGTTTGACGTGGGTCAGGCTGCATGCCGCGCACGGCACCTGCTTTGCTGAACGTACAGTTTGCGGTCTGATCTACTGCACGAGGGCTTTGGACTGGCAATGACCAAGGCTGCCTTGGACCCACAGTTTTCCTCTTTTGCCAACACCAGGACGGAAGGGCTTGTTAAGCCACCGCTGACCTCAGCGTCTGTTGCTTATCCAGAGCAGAGCTCCACGTCGCAGCTGGGCCGGGTTGGTCCAGGATTGATGGCGTGGCTCCCACCTCCACCAGCAAATCCCAGCCACAGAGGGTGCCAAGGGGGCCCTCATCCTTGGCCTAGCACAGAGACCACCTCCCAGATTTCCATTTCTCTGTTGATAGACTAATCACGGGGACATGCGGGTCTAGAGAGACCTGTTCTCAGAGAGCTGCAATGATGTCCCCCCTGAAAACCGATGAGTGACATCTTTGCTATTCCGGAAGAGTGAGGGGGTGGGGCCATCAGTGAGCTCTCGGCTCCTCGAGGCAGGTCCTCAGAGACTGTCCGCCTGATAGAACCTCAGCAGCAGATGTTTCAGATCAGATAAGCTTCCCCTCCCCCTAGGATTCTCTTCAACCGTCTCTCCACAAGAGTTGGTGTCAGCTCGGGCAACAAACTAATTTTAATCCAAGGGCAAGTAAAAACACAATTTAGGAGGTAAATCTGTGTAAAAACACAATTTAGGAGGTAAGAGAATCCCACAGTTCTCTGTTCACTGTGCATTTTTTTAAGCATCTGTAAAGACAAAAGACATGCATTTGTCAATACAGAGACAGCTGCTCATTTGTTTGTGGAGTTTGCAATTAAATACCCAGCCTCTGCTGCCCAGTGCGATCTATTTTAGAGGGCAGGAGAGAAAAGAGGAATTTTAACTCAAAGCATTGAGCAGAGAGGGAAGCAAAACCTTGAACAGGCCCTGAATTCTCTTTGAATAGAAATGTTGGCACGAAAGACTTAGGCACTAAATTGTCCCCCAGGGTGGGGCTGCGTTTTGCTTGATGTTATCTTAGCGCCTTCCCATTCCCCTGAAAAAGCCAACAGATCAAGATGGATGAGCTTTTCCAGTTGCCTAAATATTTAAAGCCATAAGCGGGCTGCTGCCTTTCCCGCAGGCTCCAGTTTAACTCCTGGGCTGCAGCTGGGCCCACTGTTGTATAGACCAGGGGCAGTGAAATAGCAGGGCTCGGTCCCCAGAACGCAGGGGACTTGTCTGCCCACCTCCCTCTCCTGGAGGCCAGGAAGCTCTTTAGTATGCCCTACTTCGCTTACAGCTCAGAGAAGCTCGCTCTTTTCCCAAGAAGGCACTCAGTCATAATAGATATGGTTAGAATGATAGCCCAGAGGCTGTGGGTTAGGAAAACACATTTATTGGAGAAGGCTGGAGACCGCAATAATTAAGTGACACAAATGAATGCAAGTTAATGCAATCTCACTGTACGTGCCCCCCACTTCCCTCCACCTCTCCAGTGCAGCAGCCCAGGCCCGAGAAACCATGGATGGGGAAGGAGGGTTCTGGAAGGTGGGGTCTTCCCGCAGTCCCTCCTGGAAAGTTAGTCTTGAAGGTGGGGGCAGGACCTGGATCTGCCGTGCTCTGTCCCCAGACTTAGCTGGCAGCTTTTTGTGTGACTTTGGATCGGCCTTTCTATTCTTCAGTTTCAAGGCTTGCCAGAGCCAGAAACCTTCTCCCTAGTACATTTTGAAGAGCACAAAGTGATTCTTAAAAAGGTATTAAAAAAAAAAAAATAGCACTAAAGATGACTGCAATGATATACTTACAATTTGATCATCCATTTGTTCTTTTTATTTAAAAAAATATTTTGGGGGCGCCTGAGTGGCTCAGTCGGTTAAGCATCTGCCTTCGGCTCAGGTCATGATCCCAGGGTCCTGGGATCGAGCCCCACATCGGGGTCCCTGCTCCGTGGGAAGCCTGCTTCTCCCTCTGCCCCTCCCCCTGCTTGTGCTCTCTTGCTCTCTCTCTCTCTCAAATAAATAAATAAAATCTTTAAAAAAATACATTTTGGAGTATAGTTGACACACAACGTTACACCAGTTTCAGGTGTACAACATGGTGATTAGACAAGTGTATGTGTCATCTGTACCCGTGTTCACCACAAGTATGGCTGCCATCTGTCGCCGTACAATTTTATTACAACTGCGTTGGTTATATTCCCTCTGCCGTGCCTTTTCTTCCCGTGACTAACTCAGTCCGTAACTGGAAGCTCGGATCCCCACTTCCCTTCACCCGTTTTGCCCATCTTGCCAGTACCCTCTGCTCTGGCCACCATCAGTTTATACTCTGTATTTATAGCTCTTTTTCTGCTTTTTGTTTGTTTATTCGTTTGTTTTGGTTTTTAGATCCCACATATGAGTGCAACTGCATGGTATTTGTCTTTCTCTGTCTGACTGATTTCACTTAGCATAATACCCTTTTTTATGGCTGAGTAATATCCCACTGTGTGTGTGTGTAAATGTATATTATATACGTACACACCACTTTATCCATTCATCAGTCAATGGAGACTTGGACTGTTTCCATAATTTGACTATTATAGATAATGCTGCAACAAACTTAGATTAGGGGCACATATATCTTTTCAAATTAGTGGGTTTTTTTCCTTTGGGTAAAGACCCATTAAATGAATATTGGCTCATTTGATATTTCTATTTTTCATTTTTTGAGGAACCGCCATACTATGTTCCACCCATTCATTCTTTTTTTTTTAAAGATTTCATTGATTTATTTGAGAGAGAAAGAATGAGGCACAGAGAGAGCACGAGGTGGGGGAAGGTCAGAGCGAGAAGCAGACTCCCCGCCGAGCAGGGAGCCCGATGCGGGACTCGATCCCGGGACTCCGGGATCATGGCCCGAGCCGAAGGCGGTCGCTTAACCGACCGAGCCACCCAGGCGCCCCATTCGTTCTTTTAATAAAAATGTATTGACTGCTAGCACGCGTCAGGCATGCAGACTGTGGCCGTAGGTGACAAGAATGACGAGGATGCCGACACCATCAAAAACTAACTGGTGCTATTTTTCAGGCACCGTTCCAAGTGTCCCCTCTTCACAGTAACTCAGTGCTACACAGGCCAGAGAGAGCGTGGAGTGGGTGAGGCAAGGCCTCTGCCGGCTGAGGGCACATGGGGGGCATGGGCAGCCCAGGGAACCAGGGAAGGCTTCTGGAAGGAGCCGTGGCTGAGGTGGGAGGAAGAAATGGCCTGGAGCAGGGGACCGTGTTTGAGGGGGCTGCAAGGACATGAGTTCTGCTGGCTGGATTTGGGGGTCTTGGTGAGGGATGTTGGGGTGGAGGAGAGGGTAAGAATACTTTCTAAAGGAGGCAACAAGTGATGTCCCCAGAGACAGGAAGGGTGCATGGGAGCTGGCCAGGCAGGGGGGTGGGGCATGGTTAAGGTCCTAGAGGCTCTAAGGAGAGGATAGATATTGGGATGGCCAGGCACGGCCACCTGTGTGGAGGTGGGGGGCACGAGGTGAGGCTGAAGAGGTGGGTGGGACAAGCGTTCTCTGCTGTGTTCAGGAGGCTATATTCAGCAGGGGGCATGTAATTCTGAGGGCACAGTCAGATTTCCCACTGAGGAAGAGCATGCTGGCTGCAGTATGGAGTGTAAATAAAAGAAGACATAGGGCAGGGGGAGGCAGGGAGGCCCCTAGGAGTCTAGGTGAGCCATGTGGTAAGTGCTGAGGGCCGTGGCGGGGGCACGGAGGCAAGAAGGAGACAGATTTAAGAGATCACCAGGAAGTAGGGTGGGAGAGAGGGTGGGACCCAGAATGAGTCCTGGGAACCCCACATTTATGCGGGGCTGAGGAAGGAGACCCAGTGAGGTCCGTTCCTGCCACAGCTCAGCTCCACTCTGACCTCCCCCCCCACCCAGGGTCACAGTGGAAGTCTTCTCCACAAAGGGGTTTGGCTGCTATACCCTGTTTCCCTCTTGCCCCCTCTGCCCTGTCTGTACCCCACTGCCCACCTTGGACCTTAGGGTCCAGTGCACACCGTTGGTTAAAGTGCCCACATAGCTCTACACCCACAGGCCACTTGTGAATACAAGCTACGTGGCAGGGACTGAGCAGCTACTCACAGGGCTACCTCAGGAACCCAGTGGGCCTGGCTAAGCACTGGGGCATGATGCATTTGTTTCCAGATCTTTTCTGACATCAAGCCCTGTCAGTCTGCAGGCTTTTCTCTCTCCTACGAGAGATTCTTAATCTGAGGTTAGCTTCCTTCAGGATCTGTGAATGGGCTTCATGGGGTCCAGGGTCATTCTGGAATTCCATGGAGAGCATTATGTGCATGTGAAGTTTTTCTGGGAAGACTGCATGTAACTATCAGATTCTCTGAGGGATTTATGATCCCAAAAGCTTAAGACTCATTGGTTTGGGCTTTGATTTCAAGGTTAAATTTTTTCAAATTTTCCCCTCTCATTATCTCCATCACCTCCCAATGCTAATGTCCTTGGATAGAATTTGCCTTGTCTCTTCATAGTCTTGCCAGGAATTCAAAGTAGGCATTTGCCTGTTAAAGCTTGTCCCCATCTTGCCCTGAAAAGCCTCCATTACCCTACCTTAAATATTTGAAAATAGTCCCCTCACATATTTATATTTTACGGAGGGAAAAAAAAATCCTTATCTGCGGTGCCTCTTCCCACAGGTCCCTGTCACTTTTGAAGAGGGAGCAAGCTCGCTGCGTACTTGCCTGATTGTTGGGAACTTATTAGATGTCAGGCTTTGTGCTAAGCACTTTACTGGTATTATCCTGTTTAAAACTCTTACCTGTGCTGTGAGATAGACAGTAGACTTACCTCGATTTTGAAATAAGGAAACTGAGGCACAGAATAATAGCCAGGTAGCAAGTAGCAGACCCAGGAATCACACTGAGCAGAATTCGAGAGGCTTTGTCCTCACCTCCCACTAAGCTCTGTCTTTCCTCCATCTGTTTCCTGCTCCACCTGAGGAGGTCCCTATTCTGACTTGCCTCCTAGCTTCGACTCAGTTCCATCCAGAGTCACATTCTAACCCTTTTTACTGAAGTCCCTTTTGGAACTGTGGACGAGAGCTCTTCCGCAGAGGAAGCGGTGGCTTTTTAATAACAGGAGTAGCCAGAATCAGCTTCTCTCACCACGGGATGATTTGAAAGGACAAGAAAGGTTCTGCTACTTCTCAGTATTTCTCTAACTTAGAATTCCAGCGTCCAAAATTGGAACAGTAGGGATTTACTCCTTTGGATTGGTTTCCCCCACTCCATTTTTTTAGCCTCTTAAAAAAATAGGAATAACCCTGGGGATATGAATGAGGGAGTCCCATAAGCTATAGTGTTAGCCCTGAAAGCTCTGGGGGCGGAGGGGTTTCAAAGAGGGAGAAGAGTACATACAAGGGTTGCCAAGGACCAGCCATGTATGTGGCCCCTACCTTGTCACGATGTTGCAAGGAGTTTTGTGAACTCGACTCATCACTGGATCTCCAACACTAAACTCGCTCGTGTCCTGGCTGGTGCCTCCATAGCTGGGAGAGTCTGAGGGAGAACAATCCTGTGCCGTCCAAAGCTGTTGCGGTCCCTTGTGTTTCCCCTTTGGGAGGAGGTTAAGGAGTAAGTGATCTGTCACCTCTGAGAAGTCAGCCGGTGGCCTGACATTACCTGATGTCAGAGGAATCAACCCTGGTTTCCGGAAAAGGTGGTCCTACAGTTATCAAAGGGGCAGCATTACTCACCAGGAGGCCAGAAGGCAAGTGACCAGCTAATGGCTGAGAACAGCCTCCAAGGTCCCTCCCCTTGGTTCCAGTGTCAGATATCAGGCTTTCCTTTGTCCTGTGGAGGCCACTGGACTGTTTTCTGGGAAAGGCTCTGCTATGGGCTTAACCGTTTCTCCCTCAAATCCATACTGAAGCTCTAACCCCCAGTTCCTCTGAGTGTGATTATATTTGGACCGAGGACCTTTACAGAGGTGATTAAGTTAAAATGAGGCTGTTAGGGTGGGGCTCTAATCTGATCTGACTGGTGTCCTTATAAAAAGAGGTCATTGGACCCACGGAGGGAGCAGAGGTGTGCGTGCACAGTGGGACAACAATGTGAAGAGGCAGCAAGAAGGCAGACATCGGCCGCCATGGAGAAAGACCTCAGGGGAAACCACCCAGGTGCCCTGAAGGAGGAAAACCTTAAAACATTTATGTCTACTGATTTTTATCTGATTCTGTTAATTTCAATTTCTTATATATGTTTTAAAATGGTTGTGATAGATGGGTATGGTAGGACATAATATAATATGTAACATACTGGGAATGTATGCTTAAAAAAATTTACAGATGGGGGCACGTGGGTGGCTCAGTTGGTTAGGTGTCTGCCTTCGGCGCAGGTCAGGATCCCAAGGTCCTGGAATCGAGCCCCACACTGGGCTCCTGCTTGAGGAGAGCCTGCTTCTCCCTCTCCTCCCTGCTCGTGTTCTCTCTCTCGCTATCTCTTTCTCTCTCTCTCAAATAAATAAATAAAAATCTTAAAAAAAATTTACAGATGAGATAAATAATCAAAGTTTGGAGACCACCGAGCCAAGATGGTGGCTCTCTATGTATCTCTAACTCCTAAAGGCACATAGGAGTAATTTCTCTTCTCATAATTGCAAGTGCCCTGAAGAGTTCGTCATTTGTTCCCTACTCTTTCCCCGGCTTCCTAAAGATGTCCAGGCAGCTACTCCTTGCTTATATCAGGGAGAGTTATGTTGTCATTACTATAATTGTTGTCTATGAGTGATTGTGAGTAATGGCTCATAGAAATGTGTTCTATTGAATGGACTAGGAAGCAACAGAAAATTAATCTGTTAAAAACCATGCTTCTCTTAAACTTCTCAATTTGGTCCCCCACCCCCTTTTTCCTTTCTACTCTTGATGAAGAGCAGCGCTTTAGAATGCTGAAGTTGCCAAGATTACTAAGCGCTAATAGCACGAGGGAAGGGTGTTTGGCAGATCTCTGCTGCTCTCCCAGTCCCTGCCAGTCACAGCCAGCCCCAATTCTGGTCTCGGATCAGACTCTGAAAGCCTGGCCAGACTCAGGGAATTGGGTCTCCTCAACCCCCACCTATCTCCAATTTAGGGACTCTGCTTGTCACCCCTTAAAAAACTGTCAATAAAGTGGTTTAGTGTACACACGCCTAAATTAAAAAAAAAAAAAAGGAATTGTTGATCAGAGACTCTGGAACTCAAAGAGAAAGCCAGCCAGGCCTTATGATCCTCTCACGGAGGGCCAGGGATGACCCACCTCAGTCCTGATGGCATCTTGGCCACATTCATTCTTTGCTTTGTGGTTAGGCAAGAATCATTTATCTCCATTTAAAGAGGGAAAGATGCCCTACCCGATTCCAAAGTGGGCCAATCTGGCCTGGCTCTGTGAGGTGCAGACTCACTCAATGGTCTTGCAACTAGACAGGACCTGGAAAGCTCCTGGAAGTGACTTCCCCTGGCAGACACTGCCCAAGATTGAGAAAGAATATTTCTGGTACGCACATTAACCCTGCATTGAATTATGCCAGCAGAATATCTGAAGTGGAAAAAGTCAATGCTATGGTGGTGACATTAAAAATGTCTCTTTGGCAGAGTGGTTAATCTCCTTTCATTGTTTAAATGTGCCTGCGGGGCCAGGAGAGTCACAAATCTACATGAAAGGGAACTGGCTCTCAGAATTGGCTGGCAGATCTATAGTTTTCCTGACAACTGGTGAGGAGACCACGTAGCCTGGGCATTACTTCTGCCATCAGCACTTGGGAGTCACCATGACCCATGTCCTAAGTAAGTGCCCCTTTGACAGGAGCATAAGCAGAACTGGCCTCCGGAGCAGGGCCCTCTGAGACCGATCAGGCTGTCTCTGGTTCGGCAGCTCCACGGTGACATAATGAGACATAATGTCATTTGGGGGCAATGCCGGTCACACTCAGAGCCACGTATAAGGCCTTATAGCCTTGCTCAGACCCCACATAGTTAGGTTTCGGTCTCAGCTTTCTGGAATAAGTGCAATGTAATGGTATCATGACAACAGGAGGTGCTCTGCAGGCAGACAGATTCCGTGAGGGATACTTTCTTTCTTATGAGAGTGAGATTGTGGATGAGAAATAAATTTTCTCTAGCTCGCAGTGTTCTCATCTCTAAAATGGGGATAAGACCTATTCTACAGGTATTACTATGGTGAGGGCTGTATGCAGTCATGTAGGCAAAACCAGCTGTGCCCACAAAATTGTGTTAGCTTCCTCCCTCCCTTCCTAGCCAGCAGAGAGCTGAGGTGTCGCCCACCATGTTGTCTCTGTTTGTAGCCATCAACAGCTGTGCTTCCCTTTGTGTCCAGCCCAACGTTACCAAGGCTTGCTTTGGCTTTTTTTTTTTTTTTTTAAGAGTATTAATTCATTCTTGTATTCAGTCACTCGGCACAAATGTATGTTTCTGGTGCTAGGTGGGTGCTGGGGACACAGTGTTGAGCAAATTAGACAGAATGCCTGCCCTTGCATAGCTTCTGGCTCACAGCCAAGGTAGACAAAGACCCACGGGCCTGTCTGAGCAGGTGGTTAGAGGAGGCCTCCTCCAGGAAGGGATGTTTAGTGAGATCTGAAGGAAATGTGCAATACAGCCATGTTCCCTCCTCTGTTGACTCATGCTCAATGATGGACATTTATAAATTAGCTGGAAAGGAGTACTCAGGGCTTATCAGGCAGAGAGCAAATCCACAGCCCTGGCTTTGTTATTTCTGTTCTCTAACCAGCTCACCTGGCCAGCCATGTCCTCAGTCTCAAGTTTGAAGTGGAATTAGAAAGTGGGACTCAACAAAGCAGAGTTTGGCAACTGATGATACACAAATTTGGCATTGGTATTTTGCACGCTGCTTGACTCGGAAATTCCACTTCTGGAAATTTACACTAAAGAACTAATAACTTACTTGTACAAATATTTGACTACAAGGATGTTGTTTGCCAAATTATCTCCCCACAACATTTGAAACAATCTAGACCCTCTAAAATAGTGGATTGGGTAAATAAATCCTGGTAAATGTACTTGGAGAAATAATAAGCAGCCATGAAAATGGTTTATAGAAAATAGGTATTAACATGGAAAGATGTTCACAATGTGTATTAAATGAGAAAGGGGGAGTTGTAAAATAGTACATGTGACATTATCTTTATAATCTTTCTCAGAAAAAAAATATGTAGAAAAGTTTTATTAATAATATATTAATAATTATTTCTAGGTTATAAAATTAAGAATGATTTTTTTTTCCCAGTTACTTATATATTCTCTGTCTATTAAGGAAAAGTTAACATAAAAAAATAGAGCTTTCGCCGGAAAAGATGGTCAGCATCATTAGTCATTAGGAAAATGCAAATCGAAACCACAATGAAATACCACTTTACACCAACATTTAAACAATGAAAGGAGATTAACCACTCTGCCAAAGACATTTTTAATGTCACCACCATAGCATTGACTTTTTCCACTTCAGATATTCTGCTGGCATAATTCAATGCAGGGTTAATGTGCGTACCAGAAATATTCTTTCTCAATCTTGGGCAGTGTCTGCCAGGGGAAGTCACTTCCAGGTGGATCCTGTGGGGATGTGGAGAAATTGGAAGCCCTATACATTGCTGGTGCAGCCACTTTGGCACAAATGTTCACAGCAGCATTATTCATAATGGCCAAAAAGCAGAAACAACCCAAGTGTCCATCCCTGATGCACGGATCAAGAAATATGGTCTATCCATACGATGGGATGTTAGTAAGCCATAAAAAGGAATACTGACACACACTACAACATGGATGAATCTTGAAAACATTATGCTAAGTGAAAGAAATCAGATACAGAGGCCATATGTTATATGATTTCATTTATATAAAAGGTCCAGAATAGGCAAATCCATAGAAATAGAAAGTAGATTAGTGGTTGCCAGGGCCTGGGGGGAGTGACTGGTAATGGGGTACAGTGTTTCTTTTGGGTGGTGATGAAAATATTTTTGAATTAGATAGGGGTGATGGTTACACAAATTGTGAATATACTAAAAACTACTGAATTGTATTCTTACAAAAAAATAAACAAAACAAAAAAGTAGGGCTCACCGCCCTGCCATTAACCCTTTTGTACAATGAAGAGTCACTGTCAAGGTCCCCCCAACATACATAAGACCAACACTCCTCTAGCCCTTCCTCTGTGTTTCAAAACAACAGGAAGTACAGCTTTGGCATTCATGCATTAACGATGACTTTTTTTTTTTAAATTTTTTTTGTATTTTGATGCTTTGACATCTTGGAGCCTTGCTGGTCCAGGAGGGTTCATCCTTCCAGGACTAGCCAGTTCCTAGAGATAATAAACAACTTGCCTATGAGTGCGCCTTCCATCTTCAAACCAAACAATACACAGTCCATACCCTGAACCATGGTCCTTATTGGGCTTTCACACTCAGGACCACTATTTCCCTGCCATAATCACCCCAGGGTCAGGTGCCAACCAACTAGGGACAGCCCCTATACCGTGGAGCTTAGCAAAATTATCTAAACCAGACAGTCCTAAACATGCTTGCTCTGCCTAGCCTGTTCCTCCCTTAGGAAACTGTGATAAAGGCTCTTGCCCACATTTTCCCCTTGCTCATGCTTCCTGACTGACCCTGGTGTTTCCCTTGTGGTCCCCTGCAGGGTATGCCATGCTTCCTGTTCCTAGAGATCTGTGAGTAAAAAACCCTTCTCCCTCCACGATAGTCATTTGCATGTCTATGTCTTGCCATACCTGATTAAAACAAATCTTGGGTAACCTTAAAACAATATACATCTGGACGACTGTCAAACCCTGGCTTGACATATTGGCAGAAATCACAGGATGAACAAAGAAATCAGTGCTTCTATGAGGTAACCAGCAGAAGGGACAATATTGATATTGTCAGAATCTCTCTCCAGGACTCCTGAATGTCTCTCCTGGACAGATTTTTCAAAACCACTTTTCCCACACATAGCCAACATCCATTTCTACCCTATTATGGGTTACCCATGGATACCCGGGTCTTAATATCCCCAGGATCTCACCTGCCATATAAACACATGTGATGTGTGTGTGTGTTTGTGTGTGAGTGTTTGTAATTGCATTTTTGGCCCATCAAGCATGGATATCCCAGGTAGTAGGAACTGAGTGATTAGGGTTTGCTCTTCATTACAATGCCTAACTGACAAAAATTAAGGTAATCTATTTTTTATCCTCTTCCTTCTCGAAGTCTGACTGGCCGTCTCAGACGTAAAATGGGACCAACTTTTAGGGGATTAGAGACAATCCCATGATTTAGGTGTTAGTTACCACACATAGAAGAACTAATCTCCCCTTCCCTCAGACAGCAAAAGGATTTGAATTTTTATTGAATACTGTTACATAAATAAAAACCAAACGACTAAATTTGTGGAGCACGGAAGAGGTAGAAGTGCCCCCAAGGTCTTGAATAAGTAGGTGCAGGATTGTGCATCCCCAGGAGAGACAGGAAAGGAGACAATGGGCTCTGAGGGAGATGGCAGGACCAGCTGGGATGAGAGAAAGCTATTTCAGGTTGGTTGTTGTCTGACTTCAGCTGACCACACTTGAGTAGCTTCACATCTTGCCCATTTTCCCATTGCCTTTAAAGAATCATCCTGACTTGACCAGACCCACCGAACAGAAATCTAAACCAACTAAACCAGATGCAACACCAAATTTGAACAAGTCTCTATTGCCTTTGAGATCTTTCGTCTCAGACTCACCAAATGGCTGAGTTGATGGAACCAGAAACAGTAATTATGAGTCTCAAAGAATACTTGGCTTTAGGTCACTGTCTACCTTTGGAGAATGAGATTCTTTATCTGTAAAATAAGGGCAATAACAATAGCTATTGCATAGAAATGTTGTGAATATTAACAAGATAATGCATAGAAAAACTTGACATGTACTGAAGGAAGGAAAGATAATGTCTCAGGCTTGTGAGACCTTGTTAGGAATTTGAGATTCTATTTCATTTATTTTCCTTTAAAAGAAATAAAGGAAGAAGAAGGTACAATCTATTTCAAAGGATTAGTCTAGTCATATCATTTTCCTTCTAAATAACATTTCTCCTTCTGGTTGTATTTTGGATCCACTGCTAATGTGAATTAGCTTCCAATTTCCCTTCAGCCACTCTCCAGAAGCGCAATGTTGGTTCTATGTCTTAGGGATATTTCATTTCCTCAATCATGTTAAATCAAACAAACCTCCCATACCAGCAAACAGAAAGGAGCAGCTCTGGGCCTCTGAACTAATTTGCGCTGGCAAAACTGATCAGGCCTCCTCCAGTGTCTTAATTAGGAGCCTTAATCCCTTTGATTTAAAACCAGAAGAAATACAGGACATGGTAGGAAACTCTGAGCATATTTATTTAATACAGACAAATAGGGTTTAGAAAGTTCATTTAATATACAGTGTCAAAAGAAATGTATGGCCCTTTCTTCCTAATAATTCTTCCAGGATAAAGTATGGCCACGCTCAGATTGGAGCAATCAGTTTTCATGGTCTCTTTCATTTAAAGAGACAGTTATTCCCAACCCACTCTATGTTTCCAGAGACTTTTGACTGGTTTGCTTTAATTTCTCCTGTGACATAAGGAAAGAGTGACTCAGAAAATATATGCAATATTGTTCACGTTGAATTTTAAAAAATGTGATGAATGGGTGGTGGTGGAAGGAGGTTGAACATGGGAAAATGAAAACAGAATATTGACGAGTATGAACAATCTCTGCAGACTTCCTGAACAGATGCTAGAATGCTTTGGGGATTCGGTATCAGAAGGGTTCTTCTCGAACCCTATCCAAGGTGGTTTTGTTCTTGAGGAGACAAAAGGACAATGTCAAGGTGCACTGATGTGGTGCTTAACAAGGGGCCCAGATCAGCACTGGGTGGCGTCACCCATTGGTATGATCAGTGTGGGCTGCTCGGCAGCTTGCCTTTGACAGGACCACAAGCATGTGGATATTGATTAAAAACTAGGTGACTGTGTTGATGACTGATGTGAACCCCAGACACCTCCGAAAGGATTAGAAAGAGATCATGTGGCTGAGTGGGCCCAATGCCCCATGGAGTCTTCAGGCATTCTCCTAAGGAACAATGACTAGGTCCTCAGAAACTTTCAGCCTCTCAAGAGGAGCACTCATGATTTTGGATGTTTCTCAGCACTGATTCCAGGGGGCAGTTATTCACAACATCATGCATCGGATGCTCGAGAGGGGTCTCAACGCCTTTGATCTACTGTCGTGTCTTAGAATTCGTAAATAATAATCAGTGTAATTGGTGTGAGTTACCTGGGTTTGGGCTCACACAGGAAAACAGTGATGTTATGTTCCCTTTCATGTAAAAAGACAATCTTTGTAGATCTAATTTTTCAAAAATTGGAACAGAACCAAATTTAGTCTGTGTTGAATCTTAAAAAATTAGTTTGATCTCTTTCAAGAGCACAGAAAAAGCCTAAGTAGGCAAAACGTGAAAAAAAAAAGTAATCACAGGTGTTTAAAATACTTTCTTTAATGTGTAAAACAATTAATTGACATAGTATTTTTATACTTAAAAGTCACTGTCATCTCTTTTATTTCATTTGTTTTTATAGTACCCCTGTGAAGTTGAAAAGTCATATTCCTATTTTACAGAAAAATAAAACAATACAAAGCCAGCTAAGAAAGAAAGCCAAGAAACCTGTCTAGAGAAATACAGAGGCAGGATTGGAGTTTGATCTCTCGACTGTTAGACCCTAGAAGGATCTGGAATGAATAAATTGGCTGTTGGTATGTGACCGGGCACTGATAAAGACTGACAGGTGATGTTGAAAAAAGTTCATCCCCTGAAATATCTTCAACATCCCCCCACCCCGAAGTATTATTTACAACATCAAGTTGCACTATCCTCTAGGAAGAGATCTTCTTGAGAAATAATCCACATCCCATCCAAATTATCAGTAATTCCAAAATTAGTGAAATCTAAGCAAATAAGATTTGATTGTTACTTTTCCTCAGCACATAACCATCATCCACAATCTAAAGCCTGATACCGCATGATCATCCTATAAAGTGGGCCTTTCTTCTGGTGTCCCCAAAGTGCTGCTTGGCTGCCTCAGGTGGGTATAAGTAAGAAAATAAAGAGCCCCATCTAACTGTGGCTAACGTCTCCCCCGGAGAAATGGGGAGGCCCGAGAGGGTTTAGATGCAGGCAAGTCCATTCCCCAGTCTCCCCAAAGATGCTATCAATTAATGTGCAGCAGCCCCCAATCGTGGGAAGAGATAAGCCGCATAAGCATATGAAACAATTACACATCAGCACACCCAGCCATCAGCAGAAAAACCGCAAGCGCCACTGAATAATTATGGCTTGGGCTATTGATTGGGACCACGGAAGAGTTTCCAAATGCTTTTAATTTGCCAAACAGGGGCAAGTGAGCTGCAGTGAGGTTGCTTCCAGTAACGGCATTTGTCCCTCTGCTAATTAAGGGGAGAGCTTAACAAGGTGGAGAGGATTGTTTTAAAATCCTGCCAAGTAAAATCTATGGCCATTTGAAAGGTGGCGAATGGCAGATGAAGGGCTCGTCATAAGAAATGCTTAACACAATTGGCCTGGGATGGGCTTGGGTTCCGAAGGAGACCCCAGTCTGGTCTGGGACCCATGACTTCCACTGGCCAGAGGGCTCATGCCATGATCCTCTGAGAGAAGCTGGTCTACGGCTGAGGTGTCAGCTGGAGGCCAAGCAGGGCTGAGGTCTGCTCTTTGGGGTCATGCACACTTGCCACCCTCCTGTGGCCTCAGTACGTATCTTTACTTCCACCCTTGGGTTTGCCTCCTTGATGAGGAATGACACTATTATCTAATTGGAACTGATAAGTGATTTAAAAAAAAAAACACATCATTATTAACGCAAGTCCTAGTTTTTTCAGATTTCCTTAGTTTTTAACCTAATGTCATTTTCCTGTTCCAGGATCTCTCCAAGATCCTGCATTACCTTTAGTCATCACATCTCCTAGGCTCCTCTTGGTTGTGACAGTTTCTCAGACCTCCTTTGTTTTTGATGACTTTGATAGGTGTGAGAAGTCGTGGTCAGGTATATTGCAGGATGCTCCTTTGTTGGAAGGCGTCTGATGAGACAAAAAGCACAGGATAATGGCCCAATCAAGGTGAGGAGGCAAAATCAACCATGTACAGCAAACGTATGCAAAATTCACCCTTCTCAAACATCACAGAGACACATACACGTGGACTTCGCATCTTCCAAAGTGTCTAGCCCTGGTCCCCAACAGCAATAATGTAAGTAGCTGGATGGATGAACAGAGTGATGGATGGAAAAACATGTTCTCACCTGCCACATCCCTACTATCCTTATGTAACTTTATGTTATTATCGTGTTAAGTCTCTCAAAGGACATTCAACCACTTTTTTTTTTAAGATTTTATTTATTTATTTGACAGAGAAAGACACAGAAAGAGAGGGAACACAAGCAGGGGGAGTGGGAGAGGGAGAAGCAGGCTTCCCGCCGAGGAGGGAGCCCGATGCAGGGGGCTCGATCCCAGGACCCTGGGATCACGACCCAAGCTGAAGGCAGATGCCCAATGACTGAGCCACCCAGGCGCCCCACATTCAACCACGTTTTAATCACACCACAATAAAATTCATATTGACAATATGTGTCTTCACTCTTGTTTTAAGTGCATGTCATGTGACCCTATGGGCTTAAATTGGCCAGTTATTTTTAGACCCCCAGTAATGAAATCTTAAGATTTGTGCAAACTCTTCTCAGAGGTTACAACATACTAAGCCCCCAAGACAACCCCACCCATTTGTACTCACCAAGAATAGTTCTTGATCTTCAAAACTGTCAGATACTTTGTAAGATGAAGTGCTCATCATAAAAAGAATAAAAAATGAGTTGGAGTTGTTTAACCTAGAGAAAAAAAAGACCATGGATGACTTTATTACAATCTTCTAGGATTGTGGAAGAGTGAAAAGAGTCAATCAGACTTGGGTCACAAACAAGCTGTGTGTCCCTGGGCGATTTACTTGATCTCTCTGTGCTTCAGTTTCCTATCTGTAAAATGAATAAAGTAATGCTTTTCTGGCAGAGCCACGGTATGCTTACAGGGAGATACTGTATGTCATGTTCTTAGCACAGTTCCTGGCACAGACTGGTTATTCAACAAAATGTAGTTTCTGTCTCACCTGCTACATGATCTACATATAAAAAGAAAACCACTTCTTATTTTTATGAGTCTTTTCAGCTTAGAAAGCATTTTCTCATAGTTTCAGGTGATAAAACCATTGTTGTCCTTGTCCTTCAAATGCTAAATAAAAAAATGGATTTTAATTGAAGTAATACTGATTTCGGTTGGAGAAAGCTCATTTTTGGCCATGGAGATAATAAAACTCAGAACAAGTTATCTGGGGGCACTGTGAACTCCGTCCTTCGGGAGCTTCAGAGCAGAGTGGGCAGCGTGGGACAGACAGCCTTGACCTCACCACCCACCCCTCCCCGGCCAGCCATCAAGTCTTGGGTGATGGGAGCAACACACTGCAGTTCTGGGAGGCGTGGGAGGCGTTGGACTCCCTGTTTATCCTCGGAACACTCTAATCCCACCTCCTGCCTTTGGGAATGTTCCCAAGTTCTGCCTCCAGAACTCAGTTTCCTGGAGCTAAACTTTGTGGGTGGAAGTAAGTCTTAGGGTAAAACCCAATGTGCAAGAAATATATTATTTCTATACACTTAAAAAAAATTACTTTAAACCCACTTCTGAACTTCTCAGTGGGGCTTATAAGAAACTCAGTTTCAGTCATTTAGGGGCCGCTCTCCAGGGTCGTGCCAAAGTTCTGGGGTCTCAACCTGGCACAAAAGCCCGGGAAAACTCTGGTCCTGCTGGGACCTCCAGGTGCATGAGGGACCCCTGGGCTTAACAGTCCCGGCCCTGACCTCCTACAGTGCCCTTGCCCCACAGGTGTCTGTCACCCCTTCTAAAGAATCAGCAGCCCGAGGACAGGACCTGTGTCCTTAAACACCGTCTCTCTGGAACTGGCGCATTTTCCAGTCTGAGCAGAGGCATGATGAACATGTGTTAATGAAAAAACAAATGTTTCCTTCATATCATGAAGCCCATTAGATGGTATTTTTTCTCCCCCCGCGACTGATGAGGGAAAGGATGGTAATTTTGCCTCTACTTCCTCATTGCTTACAGGCCCTAATAAATGTTCCTTGAGTAAATGATCGAACGGTGCTGCTTTCTCGTGCATGCGTTGTGCAGGTTTGTCTGTCTTGGCGCCGTGTGGTCTCCGTGGGCAGGGCTCAGAATTGGTCGTTGTGGCAGAGACTGCCAATTGTCCCCACATCTGTTTTCTCCCTCATAAAGCCTCCGAGTTTTAGCTGGGCACATGGCTGCCTGAATAATAATGTTTTCCCCCTTTCCTGACGGGCGACTACGATCCGACTGCAGAGACACCAGCTCCGAGCCCGGCCCAGCTCTGCCCTTCCCATTCCTTCCTTCCCCCGGGCTGGAGTGTAGACGGGATGGCAAGCCGTCTTCACTCGGAGGGTGAGGGGAACACCCTAGGAGCAGTGGAACCACGGGAGGGAGGAGGCTGGGACCCCAACACTGGCCCCAGACTGCTGGGGGTGAGAGAAGTAACTTCTGTTTTGTTCTAGCCACTGTACTTTGTGAGAGCAGCTGAGCCTTTATCCCCACGCATACCCTCAGCTTGGTACCCTCGCTGGCTGTGGCCCAGTGGCTGGCAGGAGCAGGCCACCCTCCGAGGGGGGGCCTTCCGGTGCTGTCGGTCTCTGGGTTTTCATCCCGCCCCGTGCAGCTCCCAAAGGCCAGGAGGCAGGGCTCCTTCGCTCCTTCCTTGCAGCCCAGCCTGAGTCAGCAGATGTTTTCAGTTTAATGAGATGAGTCTAACGATAGTGCCTCCCTGCAAGGAGTGGGCCTGTCCTCCCTGGAGAAGTATGGAAGGTCCTGGCACTTCTGTCCTTGCTGAGCTTGGAGGTCAAGGCAAACAGAGGTCTCAGAAAGGGGCAGGGAGGTGATGGACCTACAGAACATGCATTTGCCACTCCAGAACCAAGTCTGAACTTCACCGAAAGGGGAGAAAACACCACGTGGGGTGGCTTCACGCTGGCAGGTGCCACCGAAAATGCCCCCTTTACATCCCCTGGGTTTGCCAGGTCAAGCCTCCCAGGACCCCTGGCAAGTGCTGGGTGCTTAGCCTCTATGATTCTCACCAGCTCTCTCAGGTATGGAATGGTCCATGGGCCCACTGCAGCCCAGGTTTGTCAGGTGGCATGAACTGTGGCTCATTCTGTCATCTCTCCCACTGTGGGTTCCTTTGGGGCTCTACTCCTTGGACCCTTGTCCCACAGACTCCTGCCCTCTAGATCCCTGCTCCGCAGCCTCTGCCCAATCAGTGTGAACGTCTGCTCCTCAAACCCCTGCTCCATGGACCTCTGCCCATTCCTTAGCCACATTGCATTAACTCAATCCATGATTCTCCCTGGGGTTCTGGGTCCTTCTTCTGAACTCGGGTGTCTAGGACCAAGAAAGCACCATTACTCTAAACATTTTTATTTTGTATTTTGGGGGATATGGGTGGTAAGCATCCATTTCTCATTCATGACAGTCAGGAGGGCCTTGAGGGTTGAATTTCTTATGTTATCTAACATTTGTTGAGTGCTTACTGTGGGTCAGGTACTTTGCTAAGCACTTATATGTAGATTCACTTACGGGGAATTCTCTCTGCAATCTTATGACGCTGGTGCTATTATGATCCCCATGTTACAAATGAAGAAGCCAGGGCTTAGGGAGGCTCAGTAACTCACTGTGGTAATCCGGCTCACAACAGATAAATCCCAGAGCCAGGAGTCACACCCAGGGAAGCGGGCCCAGACCCCTGCCCTTCCAGCTAGTTCAGCTGTGTTCCTCGTATTCTAAAGCATATGGTCTGGAACACAAATGCAAATTACCTTTAATGAGGGGAGAAAAAGGGCAAGACCTGATGAGCAGTATCAAGGGTCAGACACCCTGGACGAGAGTAAAGCCAGATACATACAGAGCATGCGGGTCAGAGGTCATGTTCCGAGATGACCAAGAACAGGTGAGACTAGTGGAGCACGAGGTGGGTGGGGCAGAATGGTGCAGGGTGTAGGCTGAGATTAAGACCGAGGGCCAGGAGCTCCCTGCTATTGGCTGTCGGCCACTTGGGTGAGGGAGAGGCCACCTGGCTTGCAGGTGCTGGTAGGGGCTTGGGATGGGGAGCGGTAAGTCTGGTGTTAGCAGCTCTCCCTTATAGTGAAGTTAGCTGCTTCCTGCAGCTCCTGTCCTTGCAAACCTGTCCTGTAGGTTCCAGGAAGAAGCAGGAGAAGGTCCTGGAATATATATATATATCCCTGACCCAGGTGGTCAACAGCCAATAGCAGTGTGTAAGCACACACACACACACACACACACACACACACACACACACACACGCACGCATCTCCCCCAGCAAGGAGGGAGGAGACCCAAGGGGTGGGCCATAACTTCTCTGACATAAAGCTTTCCCTCTCCAGCCTTGTCTCTACAGCTCCCTCCCGGCTGCAGGGCTGAACAGTGAGGAGCAGTCCTTGCCAAACCAGCCATCCTCTGCCACAAACCTTCTCCATTTATTTTCAGATTTTACGTGCTTTAAAATAGCCTTGCTGGTAGGTGCTCAAACCCAGCAGACCCGAGAAATGCTTACCAGGCTGAAAGACCTGAAGGACACTGGCTTCTCCGACCAGACTCAGTGCTGCCCCCGCCCGGCCTCTCCCAAAATACATCTCTAGGTGCACAGACCCCCAAAACTTTCCCCAATAACCCCAATTCTAGTGAACACGCCACAGAAAGCTGATAGGAAGCAAGAGTCCTAATGACCTGGCAGGAAAGAAAACTCCATTTTCATCCTCCAGATGCTGACATGGACCAGGTGCTCCTGGGTCGGATTCACAATGAATTTGGATTCACACTGCAGTTTGGAGACAGGACGAGATGAGAATCAGGAGGGAGGCAGGAGGGCAGCCTGGCGTCCATTTTCGTGGCCTCTCTGCTCCGTTCCTTTTCCCCACTGGCCCCTCGGAAGCTTCAAGGGCCCAGGGGAGGCTGTGTGGGGGTGTTCACCCCAGGGGTGGTGTCGCTGCACGAGTCACCACCTGGGCTGGCTGCTTTAACGGTGCATGTGACCAACAAGCTGTACAGGGGTTTCAGACACTGTGCTGTGCCTTGCTAAATAAAACATGGTCTCCACCTTCAAGAGAGGCAAGAAAACGCAGGGTACCCTGGGTGCACACAGTAGGGGAACCTAAAACCTTTGGAGGTTGGGGAAGGCTCTCTGGAGAAAGTGGCCTTGAGACTGGGACTGGGAGGAAGACCAGGGGCTGGGAGTCAAGTAGCAGCACGATGAGTCGGGAAAGGATGCTCCATGCAGAGGGAAGGGCACGTGCAGGGTTCCCAGAGGTGAGCCAGAGCCAGCTGTGAGTGTGAGACCACAGTCCCTTCAGCATGAGCAGAGTGGAAAATGCCAGGGTGCGGCGGGCGCCCATGGACCGGGAAGCACGGTGGGCCTGGAGGCTGGCGAGCCTCTATGTGGGGCTTACAGAGTTTGGGCGTCACAGGGGCAAGGTTTGCTTGGGTCACTGCTGTATCCCCTGCAGCTAGATGGGTGACTGGCACAGAGTGGATGCTCGTCCGTATTTGTGGCTGAGTAAGTGGTGAGCACGGAGAGATTGAAGCAGGGACAAGATCTGACGAGTTCTGCATTTCGGAATCACCACCAGGCTGCGGGGCAGAGACTGATTCCAGGGCAGTGAGGCTGAGGCGGGCAGCGGGGAAATGACAGGGGCCCTCACCACACATGGCCATGGCGGTGGAGGCGAGGGGATGGTAAAATCCACAGGACTTGATGATAGGGCAGTGGGCAGGGGTGGGAAGAAGGAGCCCAGATGAAGGCATCAGTTGCAACATCCTCAGAGACGAGCCCTGGGCAAGGTACGGACCACAGCCCCGAGGTAGGGCAGCCCCTCTCGGACCATGGGAGTCTGGGCTTCATTGTGATGTTCGGTCCTCTCAGCTGCAAAATGGAGATACCGCTCTTCGCCTTGCAGGGAGAGAGATCTGAGGTATGCAAAGCGCATAGCACAGTGCCTGACATGCGGTGGAGGCTCAGTGTAAAGCCTCTGGCTCACCTGAGCTGGACTTTGAAGGACTGTGGGAGATGGGGTCAGGGGAGGACATCCAGGTGGTGGGACTGGAGAGCACAAGATGTCTGTAGGAAAGCACGAGAAGCCGTGAGTCATTCAGCTTGACTGAAGTGTGGGCAAGTGTGTGAGAGCCCAGAGAACAAGGAGGGTCTGAGATGCCCTCCGCTCCTCCAGACCCGCGGTGCTTCCCTCGTGCAGCCTCCTCCAGGTCGCGCATCTCCCCGCCTCCTGCCTTTTGCCTTGCACTCCAGTCTCCACACCACCGTGGGGGTTTGCACACAGCGTGGGCCTAACTCAGCAGCCACGGAAGGTTTGGGGCAGTGGAATAACCAGGCGGGCACTGTGCGTTAGGTGCGTGGCCCACACAGGAATGGGGTGAGGGTCGCACTGCAGCCTAAGCAGTGTATCCACCTCGTCTAGGCAGGCCACCCGGACTCTCCACCACCTACAAAGACAGCCCAAGCTCACGACCGTCTGCCCCCAGTCGGCCTCACACCAACTCCGAGCCCCACAGTGTGTGGACGCTGGGCTTCCCCTCCTTTCTTCCAGAGTACCCCGAATGACAGAGGCAAAGACACGAAGACCCCAGGATCCATGTATGTAGCAGAAGACCAGCCCCCACACGCATACTATTTCCTTGAGGGCTAATGCTTCATTTAAAAAATTCACACCACTTTTGCCTTCTATTGCATAACATTCATGTTTATTTTAATTTTAAAAATGCCTTTAATCTCTATTTAATAGCTTATCTTACCCAAATACTCAAGCAAAATGAACACCCTTGGAAGATACACCATACATATTCTGTGGCTTTGAGCGCGCCTTGACCCACAGCACTGGGCTCCCGAGCATGGGGGTACCCCGTTTGGGAGGCACTGCCTTACACTTCAGCTGTGTCCTTGTGCTCAAACTTTTTTCCTGCTTGGGGTGCCTCCCCTTTTAGTAGAACAAACATAGCCTTCGTTTGCATTTCCATATACTTCGTGATATCGCCATCATCGTGCGTATCTCCTTATGTTAGGAAGTAGTTCTAGTATATGTGCTGCCGAAGCGAGCACATAGGAAGTAGTTCCGACGGTCGGTTTGCCTGCCCTGCCAGTGCGGTGACGGCAAAAGCCAAAGAGGAGGTTGGTCCCGGTCGCCCCTTTGAGGCTAGTGCACTGACTGGCCACAGGGGGCGCTCTGTTCAACAAGGACGGAGCGGCCCTGCAGGTCTGTGAATGGCGGGTGAAGTCGGATGCCAAGGGCGGCGGAATTCCCTGGGACCACTGCGGCCCCTCTGCAGGGTCACAGGATGGCTTGAGGGACGCGCCCCCGTCCGCTTTCACCGCGGCCCGCCGAGTGTGTTCACACGAGGCAGCTGGGTCTTCCTATAATCCTAGTTAAACGTGCCTTTGCTGCCAGATAGCCGCCCAAAGCCGGACGCTCGGAGCGAGGAGGCATCCTTAAAGGGCCTTAGAGCAGTACGTGATTGAGATGCTGTCCCCACTGCAGGGGCCACCTGGGGCTTTCTGTCAATTTCACAGCCTCCAGACCACCCCAGTCAGTCTGCACCCCTCCATGATCAGCCCAGGGACCGCCCCCCCTGCCCCCCCCCGCCCAGGTCTGGCCTCCTTTGCCCTTTCTCACAGGAGTTTCCCAAATCTGGGATCTCAAGGCCTCCGGAGAGCCCCCTCCCGGCCCCCCAAACCGAGGAAGCCTGCGGCAGGCAGTGGCAGATAAAGGGCTTTTGATTCTGCCACGTTGTCAAGGTCTGGGTTTTGACCTTGATGGGATTTATTGACTCGGCTATTCAAACATGGATTTCTAGACTATAGGATTTTTCTGAGGGGCAGTGCGACCCAAACCCCCTACCTCCTGCCCCTGACTATTTATAAAGCACGAGCTCCAGTTTCTGACGGCTCCGACCAGGGGGCTAGGCGTGGCGGTCCTTTCTGTCCCTTCTATTCACCTGTCTGGGCAGCTGCAGGAGACAACGAGCAGACTCCCTGCCTACAAGCAGGCCCCGGAGACTCAGAAGCACAGAAGAGCTATTTTAGCCAGAGCTGATAAATTCTAGGAATTCTTGTTCGGAAAAGAAGAACTTTATCAATGTTTGCTTTAAGGAATAAAGACCAAACTTCTCCGGAAAAAACAAAATGTGATTTTCAAATTATCAAAGCTGGCTTTAGTACTCACAGAAGGAACTAAATGCCCTGAAGCTGTTAACTGCGTGCCTGCTGGTCTCCTTGCTGGCTTCAGTCCCAGGTCACATTCATTACTGATGCCCGCATTCTCCTCCTTGCCGGCTGCACCCATCTCCAACCTTTCCCGCTGCATCCGCCACTGTATTATCATTCATCTATGGATAAGGTGGGGAGAATAGCAGGAAACAATGAAGCCTCCTTCCAAGACATATGCCATTTCTTGCTCCAACCATTAAAATAGGCTTCTAGCCCACCTCCCTGGCTCTAATTTTGTTCCCTCTTCATCCTCCACACAGCTGCTTCTCCCGATGTCTAAAATGTAAAATTGACACTGCCCAATGCTGGCCACTCCAAGTGTCCTCGTTGTCCCATGCAAGGTCTCCAGGATGCAACCCCACCTCTTCCTCCTGTGATTAAATCCACCACCAAAAAGTACGGCATGACCAGCTCTTCCTCCAGAAACCCAGGTTCCTAACACCATGCCTGTCTCAATGCTTCCTCCGACTGGGTCTTCCAGAAGAGCTAAGATCTGAGTCAAAAAGTAAATAAAGGAGAAGCGAAAGGAGAAAATCTACTAAGAAGGGATGTGCAACGAGAGGTAATGGAAGGTGAGAAAAATTTTCTTTCCCTTCTCGACTTCCCAAGCTGCCTGGTGTTGGATGGCGCCAGCAAAGGCCGCAGAATCAGGAATGCTGGTGAAATGGGCTGCTGCTGCTTTTTTTTGGCTTGAAAATGTCTTTATGGAAGTATAAAATACCTTCAGAAACATGCATAAATCACAAGCGTACAGCTCAAAAGGATGCTCATAAGCTGAACATACTTAGCAGGCAGCACCTGGATGAAGAGACAGAACTTGGCCAGCCCCCAGGACTATTCCTCATAGTCAGCACACTTACAAGGGTCACCATATTGGCTTCTGTCGCCCGACAGTTTTGCCCATTTTTGAACTTTAATGTAAACCTACATTTTGTGTTCAGCTTCTTCTGCTAAACATTATGCTGATAAGACTTAACCATGTCCTGATATTTATTCATTCTCATTGCTGTATAATATTCAATTGTGCGAATATACTTTTTTTTTCAAGATTTTTTTATTTTAGAGAGAGAGCACAAGCAGGGGAGAGGCAGAGAGAGAGAGAGAGAGAGAGAGAGAAATCCTCAAGCAGACTCCTTGTTGACTGGGGAGCCCAGGGTGGGGCTTGCTCTCAGGACCCTGAAATAATGACCTGAGCTGTAACCAAGAGTGGGACACTTAACCAACTGAGCCCCCCAGGCGACCCAGCAGATAAACTTCTTTATCTAGTCTACTTTTGATGGGCATTTGGGTCATTTACAGTTTGGAGCTATTATAAAATGCTGTTATGAGAATTCTAGTTCATGTCTTTTGGTGAACACAGGAATGCATTTATGGTGGGTATGTACCTCCAAGTGACGGTGCTGGGCCGTGGGAATTGGATATGCCCAACTTTGGCAGGAGCTATCAAATGGTTTTCCAACGTGTATGATTTGAACCAGTTAATAGAGTGTGAGACTTCTGGGAGCTCCACATCCCCTGGTGTGGTCAGTCGCCTTCATTTTGGCCATTCTAATAGGTGGGTGGCATCTCAGGTGGCTTTAAGCAGCATTTCCTTGAAACTACTGATGTTGAGCACCTATTCATATGCTTTTTGGTCATTTAGATATTCTGTTTTGTGAAGCGACTGTTCGGGCATTCTGCCTGTTTTTCCATGAGTTGTCTGTCTGTTTCTTATGGATTTATAGAAACTGTGTCTTTTTAAGTAATCACATATTCACCACCTTCTCCCTCTTAAATCCATTTGGAGTAATTTAGTTTAGCAAGCCTTAATTGCGTGCAGTTGGCATGACTGTGTTAGGTGCATGGGATCAAAGAGGAGTGATGTCCAAAGCTCACTCTTTGTCCTCAAGTTTGAGGCCTTGGCTTCTTCCTCTCACTCCCCTTGACCGCTCCACCCACACCGAGGCTTGGCCTGGTGGGTGGAAGTTAGGCTGAATTTCTGAAATTGAGTAGCTAACTTTTCTGCAGATTCCCATAAAAGAAACAGGAGGAGAGGATCAAGTAATTTGAGGCAGATGAGGGATTACTGACTGTGCCCGACTTCGCAGATCTGCTAGGAGCACACTGCAGAGGGGTCTGGCTGTGGCCCCCCATGCGAGGAGTGGACAGAATAGTCAGGGGCAACACATTGATATTGATGCTGCCTTACTTCGTGCCTTCCAGTAATAGCCAGTACTTCGTTTGGTTTGAAAAATGTGAGCTTTCCGCATGACACCTGCTTCAGAACTCCATTGCCATGTCTTAACCCATGGCTTCCATTTCTGGAGACTCCTACAGAACACAGATATGTAACAGCCATAGGAATCTCTAACTGCTGGGCAGAAATTCTTTAATACTTTATGGATTCACTCAGGCCTTGTGTTGATCTTGTTTTGTGACCTGATACTGTTCTGGACGATGATGTGCTGTGTTCAGCAGGCCTGGGTCCTGACCAGCCCCTGACCAAGTTGCTGTGTGACCTTAGGCAAGTTACTTGATATCTCTGAGCCTTTTTTCCCTCTGTTCATCTGCCAAATGGGAATCCTATTCTCTGCCTTGCCTACCTTGCCAGGTTTCTGGAAAATTAACATGAGGTGATATATATGGGAAAGCATTTTGAAAAATTTTAAGTTCTGTATAAAGGTTAAGTACTACCTACCACACACCAGATTGTGTTCCCACAGAGCAATCCGTGTCTCAGGTCTTTTTTTAATCGCCAATTTCCATTTTGTTTGTTTTAGCTGGTCCTCAGACCTGTGAGTCACCCTTGGGTTAGAGTTCTTCTATGTAAAGGGTACCTCTTTGGTCTAGATAAACTCTTGTACTTTGGCATTTCACCACATGGCTACTTCCTCCGTGACCTTTTCCTTCCTTTGTTTCTTTCCAGGGTCTAGCAGACCTTTTGTCACCTGAACAGGATCCATGCAGGCAGGCTCCAAGATACATCAAGGGATGTTAATTTCCTCATGGCTTTGTTAGCATTTCACATTGTTACAGGTCAAAACACAAGGTTATTTACTAGGAAAGAGAAATGTCACTAATATTAATTATGGGAGCCCCATGATTTCCCTCCAGGTATTCAGAACAACACACAGCACCCATCATCCTGGTGAGCATAGCAGGGTCCCGACCTCCCCGGGCTTCTGAGCGCAGTGGGCTTAACTGAGGTCCATTGGGAGGACAACCATCCCAGGCTGGGAAATGCCAACACATGTTAGGTTTGTTCAAGGAGGCTCTTCCTACTGGCTGCCATTTTGTTCAAGGAAATTCTGAAAGGTTCAAAATCGATTTCCTAACCAATAAGGGAGGGGAATGAAGATATGTATTCATTCATTTGAAAGTCACCCACTTGTCTTCGTACTCCTTCAATGGTGAGCTCCTGCTGTGCAAATACTAATGGGAGAGAATGTATGTAGTGGTTTATGTTTTATCTTCCCATCTGCTTCCTCTTTCTATCACCATAAATATAGCAAAGAGCTGGGATAGAGGAGGCCATGATAAGGGAGGGAACCACAGTTCTAAAGGGAAAAAGATGCTTTCGGTAACTGTCAGAAATAGGACTTTTTGAAATCTCCCTTCGTCCAGCTTCTATGGCACCTGGTTTTTCTCCTTTTCTGTCTCCTTTTCTTCTGAGCATTGGCGTGCCTCTTGGATCTGTCCCAGGCGCCTTCCTCTTTTTACCAAGAAGGTCTCAGCTATGCCCGAAGCTACAAATGCCTCCTATGGGCCACCCCTTCCATGTCCAGCCCGGACCTCTCTTCTGAGCTGCAGGCGAGTGTACCCACCCACTCACTCGATATGTCCACTTGGAAGAATCAAAGCGTCTCCCACTTTGCCAACCGTGGAGACGTCTACTTTCATTCCACGCCTGCGCCTCCTCCACATTTCCTCACCTGGGCAAAACGGGAAACCCAGGAGGCCATCTTGGCGCTCCCCTCCCGCTTGCCCCCACTGCCCCACCCCTTGCACTCACCTCTCCAAGCCCTGCAGGTCTCACTCTCTTTCCAGAGCCCTGCCCGGGGCCTCCTCACGGAGCCTCCCCTCTCTGCCTCCTGCCCCACCACTCCGCAGGAAGAAACGACCAGTGGGAGCTTTTATTATTTTTTTTAAATATTTTATTTATTTATTTGACAGAGAGAGACACAGCGAGAGAGGGAACACAAGCAGGGGGAGTCGGAGAGGGAGAAGCAGGCTTCCCGCTGAGCAGGGAGCCTGATGTGGGGCTGGATCCCAGGAGTCTGGGATCATGACCTGAGCCGAAGGCGCCCCCAGTGGGAGCTTTTAAACAGGAGAATTAGCCCACGCTCCCTCCCCGTCTGAAAGCCTGTGGGCCTCCCTGAGGCACTCTAAATGAATGCAAGCTGCTCACAGGCCTCACAAAGCAAAGCCTGGCCTTCTGGCCTGCCCCCCCCCCCCTGCTGCTCTCCTCCTTCCATGCACCCTCACTCCTCCTCAGCCCCTCTGGCCTCTCTCAGGTGCCCACACAGGGTCCTCACTCAGGCACCTCCCTCGGCCTGGAATCTGCTTCCTTCCTATCTCAGACCAAATGTCACTTCCCCAACATGCCTTACTTTGCCTCCCCATTTCTTCATCTCCCTTGTTATTCTTATCTTACCAATTTATAATTATTAATTTATTATACGTGAATCGCTATAATGCCTGCCCCCTCTATAAGCCCCACGAAGACAGGGAGCATGCCCCCCACTTTTTTTGCCTGTAGCAGGAACTCAATAAACAAACATTTGTTTAATTAATGTCCAAACTACACAAAACCAGCTATTTGAAGTGCAAAACATGCACATTATATCTATTCTTTGAGAGCGTAAAGACTGTCACTGAAGAATACTGCCCTTAGTCCTGGGATAGCGGGATCTAGGGCCTGTGCTTTAGGGGCTATGCTCTGGCCTCCCTCCAGCTGTGGCCCTTCCTGGGGGTAAGGAGTCCAAAGGGTCAATGGGACAGTCCCAGGCAGAGCTCCTGCCTCAGCCAACATGGCCAGACTTAACAAATAAAAATACATGATGCACAGTTAACTTTGAATTTCAGATAAACAACCACTTATTTTTTTTTTAGTGTAAGTATGTCCCTTGCAATATTTGAGACATACTTACACTAAAATAAATAAATAAATAAATAAAAATCACTGTTTATCTGGAATTCAAATTTGGCTAGATGTCCTGTATTTTACTGGCAACCCGTGCCCTAGCTTCTAGACTAAATGTCCACAAACTATGGCCTGTGGACCAAATTGGACTTGCTGCCAATTTTTGTAAATTAAGTTTTGTTGGAGTACAACTACCCCATTCATTTGTGAATTGTCTATGACTGCTTTTGAGATACAGTGACAAAATGGAATAGTTTTGATAGAGACCGTATTGCTCATAAATGGCTAAAATATTTACTCTTTAACCCTTTAAAGAAAAGTCAATTGACCTCTGTTCTAGACCATGCTATGGGTACCTAGTACCGCACAAGTGCCTACCCAACACTCCTGAGCCTACTTCCAGAGCAAACAGAGGTCTGGCCTCTGAGGGTGAGGGACACAGGGCGTGGATGGAGCGTGCGGGATGGAGCTGAGCATTGATATGTCCACTTGGAAGAATCAAAGCGTCTTTGAATGGCTGGATGCTGATCTTCCCCGAAATTCACTGTTCCTGCCCAGAACTCTGAGGATCTCAGAATTCTAAATTTGCACCTGGCCTTCCATTTCATTAGGAAGTTATATTTTTCAAGATAGGTAGCATATTTTATTTACTTTGTGTGTTACATTGATTTAACTTTTAAACAAACATGTGGCATGCGGACCTCCCTTTGTGCCCGTGATCTGGGCCTCCTCAAATGTCAAGTCTTGTTTTAAACGATCAAGGCACAGAAATGTCATCAATACTGCCATCTTGTGGTGAGATCTACTATTACCATTTCCAAGCTGCCAAGCTCCCTAAACACTGTGGTCGTCCACAGGTTCATGAGCCTAGCAGATCTGCCTATGACAACAAGGACAGTTCAAAATCGTACCGCTGAGCCATTGGGAGGTTCTGAAATGCTTTATGAGACATTAAAGAGATACTAAATTATATTCAGCATCGTTTTCTTCAAAATTAGTAATTTTAGGGGCGCCTGGGTGGCTCAGTCGTTAAGCTTCTGCCTTCGGCTCGGGTCATGATCCCAAGGTCCTGGGATCGAGCCCCGCATTGGGCTCCCTGCTCGGCGGGAAGCCTGCTTCTCCCTCTCCCACTCCCCCACTGCTTGTGTTCCCTCTCTCGCTGTCTCTCACTCTGTCAAATAAATAAATAAAATCTTTAAAAAAAAAAATTAGTAATTTTGGGTGGTCCACAATAATTTCTCATATTTGTATAGTGCTTTACAGTTTATAAAGCATGTTCACACACAGCTTCATAGCTGAACCTCACAGCCACGCTTTGGGCCCCACTGAAAGTGGAAACTCTTAATGTCCATGACTTGCCCCAGCCTGTCCAGCCAGTCAAGGGCTGGTCTCATCATATTAGACACATCTCGCTCTTTTTTTTTTTTTAATGGGGGTTAGGCAGAAAATCAATTTCCTTAACCATGAAAAGAACAGAGAGGTTCAATTTCAGCAAACTGGAACCTTGGGGACGACTTTTTCTTAGTGCTCCTAGGCCTAGATAAGGGAGAAGTGGTTTCTGAAAATGTATTCTAATCCTTCAATAGCAGAGATTTGTGACATTTTTTTTTTTATTATTCACAACAAAGCGTATTTAGCAAGAGTTGACTCTCTGACATTTCTATTATTTCTCAAACAGTTCCTTTTCTGCTCTGCAAGCAGCAGGCCATAGGAGATGCCACAAAGATGTGGCCTTGAATCTGGGCCTGAGGGGTTAACCTTCAGGAGACCTTCACTGCAGTGGAGCCCCGGGGGGGGGGGGTGCATCTGAGCTGCTTGGAGGACTTTTAATTCCAATCTGTCAGAGATTAACATCTTGTCCAGAGATAGCTGTGAAGACAGTTTTCTCCCAACAACCCGGTGGTGAGCTAGGGATTTTACCATGATTGGGGCTGACACACACAGTTGAATTTCACATTACAGCTGGAAAGACATGGAGGAAATTCAGGGAACAAGACAAGAGCTGGAAGCAGCACTTTTGTTAAATTATACTTTTCTCAGAGATCAATAGATGCTTCAAAGCAGTCCACTGAGGGCGGTGTTTGTGTGGCTTTGACAAAACAGTTGTGCTTCTCGCCTCTGGGAGAGCCAATCTGAACCACCCAAGAGATGGTTTCCCAACTTTTTGATCATGCGTGATGTGATTTGTGGGAAAAATAGTTTACTTTGCCTTTCATCATGAACTTCTGGGTTATGCAATGAGCTGGGGGACCACGTTTATCAGATCCAGCCTTGCCTACAGAGCCCCAGATTTATTCATTTATTCATGCATGCATTCAACAAATGTTTATTGAGTCCCATGTATACTGTGGACGCTGGCTATCAAATTAGTAAGACTTGACCATGGATGGTCACATGGCATTCACAGGTTCGTGTTGCTGGGGATTCATGTTGTCGGGGGCCCAGGAAAGGCTTTCCAGGGGAGATGCTTAGTCAGGTTTTGAAGGACCAGGGCCAGTTAGCCAGACAGATGGGGACGAAGGAAGGGAACCCAGGCTGGCTGACACCAAAGCCCATACTCCAAGCTGCAGGCTACAGGGCCTCCTGGGAACTATTCTGATAGAGAACATCTCAAGAAGGGACTTCACCAAGAGAAGCTCTGTTCTGAGAGCCGCCACCCCTCGAACAGTACTAAGACTGTCGCTCATACAAATGGCAAAAGGAGGAGGATGTGGAGGCAAAACGGAAACGGACTTGGGTAACCCAAGGGAACCCAAGAGAGTCTGGCATGTCCTGCTGATCCTGGCCAGCAGGGGGCAGTGCATAGCTCTTTGAGGAGGTAGACTACACCCTTTGGCTGGGAAGGGCCTAAAGGTAAAGTGAGCCAAACTCCCTCCCCAGGAAGGAAGGTTACACCCCTTGTTATTGTCTTCACAGTGCTTATTACTTTCTGAAATGTTACTGCTCATTTGTTTACATATTCATTATTAGATTTCTCTCCCTTTCCAGGACATCAGCTTCACGAGCGAAGGCCTTGCCTGTCTTGTTCTCTGTTGTATTGCAAGTGCCTATGTTAATGCCTGGTATGTGTTGATTTCTCAATAGATATTTAAAAAATAAGTTAATGAGCATGTGAATCTCTGTGGCATTGAGAAATGGGCACTGTGGGAAAGTGAAGACCTATACGTTGCCTTTTGCTCCTGAGAGAGTATCTTGATGTGTGGTCTGTTCCAGTTTTGCAAGATGTGCAGCTAGGAGCCTAGGGGACCACAGGAGAGCTTCCTTGTTGACAAAATAGACACCCTTTGTGTACTCTGGGCTGAGTGTTGCTGGGAACAAGGTAAGCTGTCAACGCCTGGCCAGGAGGCCAAGGTTAAGGGTGGGGAAGAGTGGACTAGGTAGTGAGCCTGCATCTGCAGCAGCACAGAGATTGGAAGGCACGGTGGTAGCACGAGATGCCTAGCCCACGAAGGCCATGCTGACCCCACCGGGGCAGTCTGAGGTCCAAAACAGAGCAGAGTGACGAATAAGAAGGTATGGAAGTCAGAGCGGGGGTGTGGGAAGTGCGGGGCCACTTCCTGGGGATGTGGTCTGGGCCTGAGAAACCTTTGAAGGTCAAGCTCTCCCTTGCAGGCTTGTCCGTGTCTGACTCCAGAGGTAGTGTTCTGATTCTGATTCTTACTGTTACTCTGGGACTTGCTTCAAGCTTTAACCTAATGGTCTCTCTCACTTAGGGGCACCCCTTTTGTTAGCTAGATTTTTTAATAAAAATCTAAGAAAAGGATGAAAAACCTAGTCAGATATGCCATTAAGAAAAATACTGGTCTAGCCAGTCAGTGATCTAGATTGGCCACTCAGTATATACTTGGAGTGTGCTAGAAATTTGAGGTGTTGAGAACAAAATGCTGATAGCTTTTTAAGGGGGCTTCAGAGAAGTAGGAAGAGGACACAGACCACAGGTGCTGCCCTTTGAGAGTTGAGCAGTTTGGGTCACATCTGTGGCTTGCTGTAGGAAATGCTTCCAGTGACCAGGGCCACAGAGGCAAAGTGGCAATTTTTATTTTTTTATTATTTTTTTAAAATTTCATTTTATTTAAATTCAATTAATTAACATATAGTGTATTATTAGTTTCAGAGATAGAGTTCAGTGATTCATCAGTTGCATATAACACCCAGCGCTCATTACATCACGTGCCCTCCTTAATGTCCATCATCCACTTACCCCATCCCCCTACCCCCTCCCCTCCAGCAACCTGCAGTTTGTTTCCTGTGGTTAAGAATCTCTTATAGTTTGTCTCCCTCTCTGGTTTCTTCTTATTTTATTTTTCCCTCCCTTCCCCTATGATCCTCTGTTTTGTTTCTTAAAGTCCACATATGAGTGAAATCTTATGATAATTGTCTTTCTCTGATTGACTTATTTCACTTAGCATAATCTCCTCTAGTTCCATCCATGTCGTTGCAAATGGCAAGATTTCATTTTTTGATGGCTGCATAATATTCCATTGTAGGCATATACCACATCTTCTTTATCCATTCATCTGTCGATGGACATCTGGGCTCTTTCCATAGTTTGGCTGTTGTGGACATTGCTGCTATAAACATTGGGGCACAGGTAAAGTGGCAATTTTTAAATTTTAAATGTACTCACCTCGAAGTGATATTAGAGTATGTGTCAGGATCTTCCCCACCTGCTCTACATAATTAAAGGCCCTATTCTGTCTACAGAGGGTGACTGACCATCCCGGTTGGCCCAGGAATGATGCTTTTCCCAGAATGTGAGATTTTTAGTTTTAAAACTGGGGAAGTCCCAGGCAAACCAGGCCAAGTTGGTCACCCTGTTACCCGCGTGGCCAGGGGCGGTTTATCTTTCCTTCTTTCTCTCTCTCTCTCGGCAATATTACTGATTTTTGTTCCCCAACCCTTTGGTCTCCTTTCTCCTTCACTCGCATTCAGATCTTTGTCTCTACTTCCTGGGCCTGCCCGATCTTTCCAGGTGTCTCAGGCCCCACGGTTTGACACCATCCAGGATGGTTGATGGTGAATGAAATGCGCCTGCCGGGGGGCTTCCTTGCGGCTGAGGACCTTGCCCCTACAGTAGTTTGGGAACTGTCAAAACCACTGCCAGCTCAGATGAGGCAAGAAAAGGCTGTTATATGAGGTGAGGCAGGAGCAGGGAATGGAGTCTCTAAGTGTGCAGTGCTTAAGTCCAAACCATCGCTCACAGTGTCAGGGCTCTGGAAAAGCAGGTTGTTAACTGAGGCATGAGCGGCGCCAGGCAAATGGAATCCCCACAGAGGATGCTCAGGTCTGGCCAGATGTAACTGATGGGCCAGTGCTACCCATCTGCTGACTAAGCACATGAATGAAATGGTAGCACGCATGTCTGTCCAGATAAATCTTCTCATTAAGATAAGCAAGTATTTAGGAAAGACATTCAAGGTGCCAGTTGCCAGAGAACATTACTAACATGCACCACAGATGCCATACCCTGGAGGGGATGAGATCTGTTTTACCTTCCCCATCCTGGATGACAGGATCTCTTCTAGTAAAGCCTTTGACCTTGCCGAAGGGTTGGAGAATAATGGCCTTCCCCTTCTTACACATCAGAAATAAGAGAGAGGGAGGTGTGTCAAGAAGATGTTGGGCAGATCCAGCTGCCACTGTGGGTTTGTTCTGGCCAGTCTGGGTTGAAAGTGGTACTTCTGTTGATGAATCTGCTATTACCCCTGAATGAGACTCTGGTAAAGCTGCAAAATGGAATCCAGCCGGGTTGGGGGATGGGTGGGTTTTGAAATCTACTTTACGGCTTCATTTAACAAATTACTCAGGTTCAGAATACCCGCATAGTTCTAAAAGTACCTGAATGCCACAGGTCAGCTTGTCCTGCCATCTAAGAGTCCCTTCCCCTAAATTTCTGACTATGTGAATGAAAAGGAGTTGGAGGTTTTCATAAATTATAGTCTTGCTATAAATCCTGGCTGAATACGTCACACACACACACACACACACACACACACATTCCTACCTTTAAGGAACTTCTAATTTAATGCCTCCTAGATCAAAGCCATCATGTTTGGTTGATCAAGTTTCTGTAGGTGAGGGATGCCTGGGAGGCTCAGTTGGTTAAGTTTCTGTAGGTGAAAACTGCACTTTAAAATTATATAGGTTCTATTCTCTAATAACAGAAACATTGCTTTGTTTGTGGAAAATTACATAAAAAGAGAAATAATGAAGGGGACATCTGTTCTTTGCATCTGTCCTGTCTCTCCATAACATTCTAGAAAGACTTTGCATCAGTCACACGGCCCTGCCTGCTCTGCCTCAGGAGTGCTCTGAATCTCCCACCACTTCAGATAGTGATTGGTCCAGGGCTGAGCACCTGATCCAAGCAGAGTCGATCAGAGCCCAGTTTGGGGTGCTGGGAGTAGGCGGAGTTCTCCCTTTCTCTGGGATTCCTGAGGTTTCCTCCAGTTATATTGCTGCTACTTGGGAGCCTGCACGAAGAGGAAGAAAACAAGCAAATACGGCCAAGGGATTGTACTGATTGAATGGTGATACCCAAAAATGCATGTCCAACTGGAAGAACCTTATTTGGAAATAGAGTCATTGCAGATGTAGTTCATTAAGATGAGGTCACACTGGATTAGAGTGGGCCTCAGTGACTGGTGTCCTTTCTAGAAGAAAAAAAAAGATACAGAGACAAACACACAGGGAGGGTGCCATGTGCCATTAGAAGCAGGGATTGGAGTGATGCGTCTATGAGGCCAAAGACTCCTGGCAGGAACCAGCAGCTGGAAGAGACAAGGAAGCATCCTCCTCTAGAGCCTTCAGAGAGAGCATGGTTCTGCTGGCACCTTGATTTTAGACTGCTAGCCTCTAGAACTGTGAGAGAAAACATTTCCGGGGTTTCGTGTGTTTTCGTGTGTTTTTGATTGTGGTAAAATATACATAATGCAAAACTTGCCATTCTGTTCTTAAGTGACAGTATGTATATTCACAATGTTGTGCAAAATGTCTGTTGTTTTAAGCCACCACGTTGGTGGAGCTTTATTAGAGCTGCCACAGGAAACAAATACAGAGATACATAGAGAAAAAGAGTCCTGATGGTATTGTTTGAATCCCTGGATCCAGCCATGCCTGAATTCCCCTGGACTCACTGATCTGAGGCTGTAAATATCATTTATCTGCTTCAGTTATTTTTTGAGTCACTTCAGTTAAAGGAATCCTGACAAACACAAATGGAGTAGGTTAGTGGCAAATGTTTTTATCATTCCATAAATGAAGGTCCTGACACTTCAAGAGAAATTGCCTCATTGAGTTATTCTAGACCTTTTACTCGTCCACTTAGCTCATGATTCCAGTTCCCTTATTATGTTAGTATCCATATCCACTTGGGTATTAGCAAATAATAAAATATTTCAGAATATGAGCCAACTCCAAAGACAAAAATTAAGGAACAGTTTGCAAAATTACAGCCAGATTAGAAGCCTCATTAAAATGCTAGGTAAGGGCAGGTAGAAGTGAGGTGAGAATCAAAGAGTAAGGGAAGAGAGTGTGGTGTGTCTCAAGAGAACTACCCAGAAAACTTCTCCATGCATACAGCTGTTCCAAGGCAGCTCTAGGTCTTACTTCTCAGGGATGAAATTGATGATGCATAGCAAACAATTAATTTCTGTTAAATACCAGCTAGTTAATAAAAAATATTTTCAAGTCCAGGACAATCCCAAGAAGAATGTACTTATAAATGGCACTGATATTTAGCCAACCAACCATGTCCACTGCAACATTTGAATTTAATGGGACTGGTTGCTTTATATTAATTAACTGCAGATTGATTGCTACCTGTATTTGTTGAGATTTCACACAGGTGATTATTGAATAATCGGAGAGCAGTTAAAACTCATGCCATGATTTCTCTAATAGCTAGATGATATGACACAGGAAATGAACAGCTATGCTAAAGAACAGTAAAATGGAGTAAAGAAAATGGGGTTTGGCTATATGGGGAGGCCTGGTAAAATCACTACCTGGAGCTAAGTCACAGCACTGGTGGATGGTGAGTGGCCAAAATGGGTTATATCTTGTCTTCATGGACACCGTGGGCTCTCAGGTCTGGGTGGGACAGGTGAGATCAGAAATAGGGTACTGACCAATTATTAGGCCACCGTCCAACAAGACTATCATTCATCCTGTGAGCCAAGAGTAGTGAATTGTCCAGCTTCCCACCTAGATTTGATGGAACACCGTGTGAATACAGCCAAAGTCATAGACTCAAGATGGGATATGGAGGAAGGAGTAGGTCCAAGACCAGGCTCCACAAATGAAAAGCTGAGTGACATTGGGGCCATCTCTCATCTTCATTACTCCCCAGATATAAAATGGGGACGAATAATGGGTTCTCATAAGGCCAAGATATTACAGTGTATGCGATATGCTTTGTGGATCCTAAAGCCCTAAGCCCCAGAAGGCTGTTCAGCTTGTTCTTAAGGGCCAGGTGGGATGGCTCCAAGCCACAGACACAGACTGCCTGTCTAGGCCTGGCCTGCCTCCTACATGTTCAGTGCCTTCAAGATGCCTCTAGAGGGAAAGCTTCTGTAGCAGGGTCAATAGCAAATTGAGATTTGTCAAAACTGCTCCATTCTGAAGTTTCCCTCACAGGAAACTTCAGATTTGACCCCTTTTCATCACCAACTTGGCTTCACCCACAAGGTTTGGTTCTGTCCTCCCCTGACTCTAAGCTGGGCCCTTCTGGTTTCTGATCCACCTTGCCCCTGATTTCAGGTTTCTGGCTCTCTCCTCAGAATGGCTGACACAACCCTAATTCAGTTCTGTTCCTTGGATGAGGACCAAGTCCAATGCTCAGTCCCCCACTGATAACCCAGAAGGGCCCTGGGTTCTGTTTCTGCCAAGTCCCATCCCAAAGGTTGGACAGATCAGAGCACATGGAAGGCTCAGCCTGAACTCCTCCCTGTTGCTAGAGAGGGAGCTCCACATTGGTCCCCTTGCTGAGAGTGATCCCAAAAGGCTCCGGAAGAACAGGTGGTGGTGGGGAAGGGGATCACAACATGGCAGGAGTTGGAGCGTAAGTGGGAGGCTCCCCGGGTCCTGCAGAGCCGCATGACTGCCCACACCTCCAGATCTGAGTAACCTGCAGGATTGCAAATGTGGGAGGGTAACCCACATTTCCTGACCCAGATTCTGTAACCAAGAGTATCTGTTCACATGGCCACTTAAAGGCTCAGAAAATGACATCCATCCTCACACAGTGGTGGGTGTCTGTCTGAGCCCCTCACTCAAGGTCTCAGCTTTCTGAATCAGGTCACGTTGCCTGTGTCCTCATCTCCTCCCCGATCCCTGGGACTCTGTTCCTCCACCCCTGGGGAAATGTGAATTTTCATCAGACAGGAAGCCTTGAGTCGTCAACTGTGAAATTGCTCCCTAAACACCTCCAATGCCTAGTCATATGCAGTATTTAATTTACTTTTAATATTACAGATTTTTTTTTAAGTGCCACAAAGCTAAAGCTCAGCTAAAGAAGAGTTTATGTCAATGCTCATTTGGAGTGTATTTTTGAAAAATTACCTTGAGAATCTGAGCCGTTCCTTTCCAGACAGCTGCAGGCTCCCTTGTTTGATGCTGAGTGGTTTGCTATAAATTAAAGCAACATTATACTCCGCTTTTAGGTGATTCTCTAGTTATTTGATGTTTGTATTCGCTTGTGGATTTTAAGATCCTTACAAGGAAGGGGAAGAGAACTCATTTTAGGAACACGTATGAGCTGGCTGCCACCCTTCGTTAATCCTGATCACAACCCGCAGAGGGGCTTTTATTGTCCCCATTTCCAGATAAGTGAGGCTCATAAAGCTGAAGAAATTTCCCCTGGTTACAGGGGGGAACCCAGACTCAACCCAGTGCTGTTTGACTCTTGCCTTTATTTCTTTGGCTTGAGCCTTCATGCCTAAAACACATTATTCTTACTAAATGTTGGTGAAAGGAGTAACTGCAAGATTTTCCCATTCTTTGCCAGTTCTGTGCAGCACCCTATAAACACCCCCATTCACAGAGATTTGAACAGCAGGATTCTGTAGGTGAGGCAGGTTTGCCACAGCCTCCCCAGAACAGTGAAAACTGGGCTCTTAATGGGGGCTCTGGGGTACAGCAGGATCCCAAAGTGCTTGGTAAATCCTCAAGGAAAGAGTCCATGATTTTCAGTTCAACTTGCCATCTTCGAAATCCCTAGTGATTATGGATCCTGTGTAGTAACTGGGGAACTCTCTTCTAACTGAATTAAAAAGAGGAAAAAGCACCCTGTGATCATGTGTTATGTTTGATAATTGAACTTGACCGTTGCCTGTTTCTTACTTGGAAGGTTCACAGGAGCTGTTACTTGGATAGAGGGGAGCCAGAGGCCTCATCTGAATCTTGAAGAAATTAACAAGCCCCACGCTGGGCAGCGAGATTGAATCAGGGCCAAGGTGAGGCTGAGGACCCGGTCCAGGCTATACTCTGGGCCATGCTTTCCTGTCATGTATCTGTTAAGGCTAGAATTGCTAATACTGTGTAGTTTTAATTAATGTTTGTGTTTGTACAACATGTCAGCAGTGAACAAAATGTTCACTTGACACAGAACCTCCCCCCTCAAAAGTATATATTATAAGCAAACTATATGGATTAATCAGTCCATCTGAATTCACACATCTTCATTGGTTTAGACATAGGGCACTGTGCTAGAGGCTGAGTGGGAGAGCAGGAGAGAGAAGTGTATCAGGCAGGGTTTGCCTGCGGGTGGCCCAGAGTACCAGTGGGAGATAAGAAGTGGTCTCCACAAACGAACACCAGACCTGCAAATGTCCATATCTGCACACCGACACCGACCCTCAGCATCACTGGACCCTACAGCCCACTGGGCATACTTTTGGAGAATATGGGAGCAGGAAGTGGAAGAAAAGGCAGTTGGGACACATGGAAAAAGCTTAGGGAAGCTGGGATTGGGCAACCTTCACTATTTCTCACCTGGGCTATGTCTCAGCCCTGGGGCTGCTGCCCCATCCTCTACCCATGTCCCTGGCTACACCTGGACTGGAGTCATCTCAGCCTTTCTCTGCCCAAAGTCCCCCACCATCTACAGAATAAAGTCCGAGGCCCATAGTGTGCCTTGAAGGCTCTCTGTGATTGTCCCTCACCCACGGCAGCTTATCTCAGCTCCCCCAGTCTCTTCGGCACCTACCTTCCCTGTCATTCAGACTGTGCAGGCAGCGCAGCAGACCTCACTCTCTCTCACCTGCCCGCCGCTGCTGGAACTCCTGCCCTTCTGATCTTACCCCCTGGGTGAGTGCTAAATCACTCTCCCCGTGAAGCCTTCATGCCCACCCCAGAGCGAGAACTCTCCTCTGCACCCGCTACTTGCCATACTGTGCTATCATCATCAAGCTGCCTTCTTGGCAGGGTAAGCTTCTTGAAGACAGGGCCTGGCCATTGTCTTATTTCCAGTGCTTATTCCAGAGCCCAGCCCACAGCAAGTGCTCAGTATGTGCTTGCTGAGTTGAATATGATGGTTTAAAAATAGGATTTGTAGGCTAGCTTAGGCAACGACAACATTAATAACTTTTTCCCTATGAACAAAGAATATTCCAGTGAACTTTCAGAACTCATTTAAAAGTTGTAAGAATGAAAAAAATACATGACTAGGATGGATGGCCGCCCTGAAACTTCAGAGAGAAGATAAATTACCATGGCCGAAGATTCTCAGAAAGGGCTTTGTAAGGCAGTGGGAATTCACTTACCATTTACTGAGTGCCTATTGTGTACCAGGGTTTATGCCAGGTGTTTTGTTTAAAACATGGATTTAAAAAATGGTTCCTGAAGAAGACTCCACAGTCTGGTGGACCAAAGAGATAGCGTGGAGACAGATTATTAAAATACAATGTGATAAGTACTCCAACAGTCGCTATTTAAGTTTGGGGAGTTGACATAAAACGTGGAAAAGCCATTGGAATTGAGGAGTTGTACTTCTGGTTTGGGACAAATTCAACCTACTCTGGTTAAAATTTCTTTCCTTTGGTTCCTTGGGATTAGTGATCATTTCAACCCCTGGATGATATTCATTAATTGGGGCCACCATTATCGCTCATAACTAATATGTAAGATCTGTGTAATTTTGATATTCATCTGATCTGTGTGTGCTGACATGAAGGAGAATCCACCCAGCCTCCGTGCAGGAATATCTAATACAGCTCAGGTTCCTCTAGGCTCTCAGGGGCAGGTGCACAAGCTCAGAAGATGCCAAGAGCTCACCCAGAGAAGACAGAACAAGAAAGGTCTTTGAGTCCATCTGTTTCCATTTGGTATTGTTTCTTCACCACTCACTCCCTGCCACAAACTCACGCGATGAATCCACTCTCCCACCCCAAACTTCCTTATCTATTTGCCAAATCTGGGCTAAAGAATTCAAACTTAACCCTGTCAGTGTGGAAAGTCCCAGAAAATTTTTGAGCAAGGATCTGACATGATAAAAGTGGTCTTCTGGGAAGACTATTGGTGCGTAGTTGGGAAACTCTCCTAAGAGTCTAGTCGGTCACAGTGGTGAGAAACTAGGCTCAAGTAATGGTAGCCGGGATAGAGATGGTATTCATTCTTGGTTTGTATTAAATCCTTGACTAGTAAACCACAGGCTGCCTTTTGGACATTATAAATTAGACTGGGCTCTCTTTAAGTTAATTACCTCTCCTCCTATTATAATTGCTCATTTATTTGTCTCTACCACTAGAATGGAAGTCCCCTAAGGCCAAGCACTGGTCTTTCTTGTTTATTACTGGCTCCCGAGATCCTAACATTCATACCATAGATGTTCAGTACATATTTGTTGGTGGATCCCTGACTATATAGGATTGTGAAGAGAGTCCTGGAATATGTCCGTTTTGGAAATCACAACTAAACTGAAAGGGAGACCTAAATTTACAGATGCTCAAAGCCCATCATGCCCCCACTTTAATCAGCAAGCTTTAAGCTAGGCTCTCATTAAACCAAAAAGCAAAGGATAAGTCAGGCAAATTTGGCTTTTGCTGTTTTAATTTTCTCTTCAGTAATTTTAGCCTCGCGGCCGTTTGTACATCACAAAGTTTGACAACTCGTCTCCCTGCCTCTTTTGGATGTTAATTATATCTTTGTTTCTAATGACTTCACAGTTCCCATGAGGGCATTTGGCAGGGTTCTGGCAAGGGGTCCAAGGAGCAGGCTGGCGATCAGTGTGATCACCATACTTTATTTCCTGCTTGGACTCTCAAACAGTTCACCAGTTCCCAAATATACGAAGTCTCCTTGCCAGAAAAAAATGAAAGAAAAGAAAAAGAAAAAAGAAAACCCTTGACCCACGTTGGCATTATAACCAAGTCCCTTGAGTGATTTAAGAAAGCAGCCATTTTTTATTTTTTTTAATTTTATTTTTTTAAATTTATTTATTTGAGAGAGAGAGAGAGAGAAACAGCATGAGAGGGGATAGGGTCAGAGGGAGAAGCAGGCTCCCCGCTGAGCTGGGAGCCCGATGTGGGACTCGACCCCAGGACTCTGGGATCATGACCTGAGCCGAAGGCAGTCGCTTAACCAACTGAGCCACCCAGGCGCCCGAGCAGCCATTTTTTAAATACTAGCTTCATCAATTAATTTTTCTTAAGACTCAACTTCAAGACTTGCCACCCCGAGGCTGTGGAAGTGGACGTCGGAGGAATCACGTGCTGCCTGATAGTAACAGTCAACAGTTATTGGTTCCTTGCTCTGCGCCTGCTGATTTGCAAGCCTTCTACCCATTCAATCATGAAAACAACACTCGGAATTAGGTACTATTATTACCCTTCTTTCACAATTGAGAAAACGGAGCCTTGAAAAGATTAAGTAATTTGTCTAGAAGTGTCCCAGCTTGTAAGAAGTGGCTCTGGGGTTTGAATTTAAGTAGTTGACTCCAAGAAACCCCTCCCTCTTGCATATTTGGGAGTCGCCCCAGGGCCACATATTTAATTGGTCAAAATGTGCAAACTTCCCTGGCTGAGGTTCATTTTTACCTAATTAACTGCTGGAAACACCCACCGTCAGAAATAGTCTCATTTATTCAAACATAGGCAGATAAGGGCTCTTTCACGCATCTCCTGGCTGGGCGGCTAGGCACCCTCTAAATGAGCCTGGTGGGGGACAGAAGCATGATCTCCTCCACAGTCAATTGCCCCAGAGGGTAAGCAGCTGGGTATGGGCCTCAACCCAAGCACCGATTACCTGGCCCCTGGGTTTCAGAAGCTAAAATTTTAGCTGTGAAGGCCCAGCTTTAATCTGCTAGACACTCTCTGCTTTATCCCATGGATCGGACAGGTCACTGCCCTGCAAAAAGCCTTCAGTGGCTCCCTACTGCTCATTAAAATGCCCATATCCTTTTTTTTTTTTTTTTTAGAATGCCATATAACACATGCTAGAAATTTCATGAGACATACATGTCCAGGTTATAAAATAATTACAAAGCAACCATCCATGCCAATCTGTGCCATCAAGCAATAGAACATTGTGTCTAGGAGACAACTATTAACAGCTGCTGACATCACAGAAAGAGATCATCAGGCTTTATGACCCTCCGGATGGAAGTGCCCAACCACACCGAAAAAGGAGTCTTCCTATAAACACGGAACCCAAATCTGAGCACGCTCTATATTGAATTGTCAATTTATACAAAATACAGGGGGCAGAGGAACAAGAAATGTTCTAGAGAGGCAGTCAGCAAAATCCCGACTTAGGGAAACTCTGGAGGACAAATGGTGTAGTTTCTTCAACACCAAAGTACAAGGAAAAAAAGAGAGGAGGAGAGTACTTACAGGACCTGTCAACCTTGTTTGTGTCCTGGTTTGAACAAGACAGCCATAAAAAACTTTGAGACAATGGAGGACTGATTGCATACTTGATGACATGAAGTAAATTGTTTTAAATATAATTGTATTGTGCTTATATTAAACTAGAGTCTTTATTTATTGAAGTGCATTCCTATAAAATGTTATGGCTTTCCGGGGTTTGAGTGGAAATGATCCCATGGGGGTTACAGTGGGAAACGGGTAGGGTTTTCTGAGAGACCGTGTGTGGAGGTTTGGGGCTGGGTGATGTGCACAGGGTAGTCTATTATACTATTCTCTCTACTTTTGTATGTTTGAAAACATCTATAATGAAAAGGAAGTTCTTGAAGGTGCAATTCAAATGCCTCACAAACCAAAGGTAATCTTTCTCCCCTCCGTTCATTCCCAGGCTCTTTGTTCTGGAAGCACAGCCCGGCATTTCCACATTTGTTTCTCGGTGCCCTTCCATTTCCTCCTTCCCCACTGCTTGTCAGTACCTTGGGACAAAATCTTTGTCCTTGTGTTCCCTCCTGGTACCCAGCAAAGTGCCTGGCCGGCAGGTGTTCAATAAACATTTACTGAATTAAATGGAACAAGACTCCAGAATGCATCAAAAATATCTCTAACAAAACCACCAGCTGCCCACACCACCAACCAGCCATAGAGGGGGAACCTCTGAGTCAGGGATGATCTCAGTAACGCACTTGCCCCCCACCCCCCCTTAGGCAGCCACTAGCTTCGGATTCCCTTCCAGGGGGGGCTCCCAACTGCAGACAGCAGCGCCCTCAGTGAGGTTTCCTTCCACCTTTGTCCTCTCTGGCTTTTCTCTCTGCCTGCCAGAAACCAGTGAGAAAGTTCTAAGTGTTTGAGTAAGATCGGGATGTGTTAATGCCTAGCAATACGCATTAATGCCCCAGGAGATTGGAGATAATTATGACCAAACAAATTGTCCTAGAACACTGCTGAGTGCTGGCAATTGCCTGGGACCAACTTTAGCTTCCCATGCCTGGAGCACCCCCCCTTCCCCTCCCCCCAGCAAAGGGGATGTTCTGCGGGCATCAGTGCGTTCCAGGAATCCCATTCCCTGTCACCATTGCTAGCTCACCATCATTTCTTTCTCCTTTCATTAGGATTATCAGTTACCATCACGGGCCACTCTTTTTCAGTGTCATTATATGCCATTATATTTATAACAGCCGAGTATCATACAATTAAAATAGGCATTTCTGGGGGGAGAAAACCATCTGAGAATCACAGTGAAATAGCCATGACTTAAGTTTGAAGTTGGTGTTTTTAATTTTTTTAAAAGACTTATTTATTGGGGTGCCTGGGTGGCTCAGTCGTTAAGAGTCTGCCTTTGGCTTGGGTCATGATCCCAGAGTCCTGGGATCGAGCCCTGCGTTGGGCTCCCTGCTCAGCGGGAAGCCTGCTTCTCCCTCTCCCACTCCCCCAGCTTGTGTTCCCTCTCTCGCTGTGTCGCTCTCTGTCAAATAAATAAATAAAATCTTTAAAAAAAAGATTTAATTTATTTGAGAGAGAGGAAGAGAGCAAGCAAGCAGGGGGGAGGGGCAGGAGGAGAGGGAGAGAGAGAAAATCCCAAGCAGATGCCCCCCATCCCAAGCATGGAGCCCAATGCGGGGCTCGATCCCACGACTCCGAGATCACAACCCGAGCCGAAATCAGGAGTCAGAAGGTCAACCAACTGAGCCACTCAGGTGCCCCAGAAGTTGGTGTTTTTTAAAAGCCAACCTGCAATTTGGGGACAGGGTTACAGAAAACACTCCTCTGTCTATTGGAGGGGGTTACTACATTTCATCACTATATTTGAAAAGAGGGTACAACAATTGAAAATGGTCCTGAAAAGAGGCATGGAAAATAGGGGACTGGCTTCTCACCCTAGGATTCCAAGGGTAGTTTCTGCTGGAGAAAGACGAGACCCAGTTAGGAAGGCTGATTTCTAACCATGGTCTGTACTTCACCATCAACTCAGAAGATTAAAGAAAAAGAAGAAATAGGCCTCATCAAGAGAGATTTCAATTAGAATAAAACTGTGCCCATGATCACAAGCCAGAACAGGCTTTCAAAAGAGGTAATTGAGTCCATTGGCTCATATCTTTAGAAACAGAATGATTCCGTTTCTCCTACATGATCTAAGAACAGGTGCACTCAGGGACATTTGGTGAAACCGGGAGCCTTCTGACTCTGACTCCTACCTTCCTGAATGCTGTCTCTTGCCTAGAGTTCTACATCAGGCACTGGGGCGCTTTCAGACACCCCTCCTGCCCCCCCGCAGGAAGGCTCGTGGACTTATTCGCACAGGAGAGGGTGTGATTTAGTAGCACTTGCTGGGTTCACAGATACCGGCCCAAACCTGAGGCTTGTGACTGCCAGATCCGGCCGAGAGACAGAGCAATGGGCTCACGGCATCTGGAGCTCACGGCTTTAGTCTTTCACCGTCGAAGGGGTCATGGGCAATTTCACTTTTCACATTCCAGGTGCCATTGAACTCGGGGTTACCCAAGGCAGGTCCACAGCCTCTCTCCCCACCTGGTTTACGTAAAGAATTTGGGGTTGAAAATGGCCTTATAAATGACCCTTTTATTTTGCAGATAAACAAATGGGCTTGGAGAATTGACCTGCACGAGGCCACGCCCTGGCAGACTCCTGCCACTGCCCAAGATCCTCTATCTCCTCTGTCAGCGCAGGCGCGGGAGGGAAGATCCACTCTTAGGAAGAGCGGCGCTCAGCTCAGTTCCAGCCACAGGCAAAAGATGGATGAGTTTCACAAGATGCAAGGTTATGCTTTTTTTCCATCCCCTGAGCTTAAAAGAGTGAAAGGGGTAGACTGGCACTAGTGGGGTGAGGGACAGAGATCTGCACTTCTGGGAAAGCCCCATGGCAAGTTCCTCCTTGCCCATCAATCCTTCCATTTAACAGTCGCCTATAAGGACCCACTATGTGATAAACGCTGTCCTCAGAGCTGCGACAGACAAAGATACTAACCAGATCTCTGGTTTCAGGTAGCTCACAAACAGGAGGGTCATAGGGTCATGTGATACAAACATGTAGACGCCTAGGCCCTCGAACAGACCCGACTCTGTGCCTGGGACTACTGGCAAGTCATAGCCTGAAACCAACGAACTGGGCACAGCTCCCAGCCAAGTGCAACCGTTCTGGACCGTGAATGATGCATCTATTCCTACCTCTTTCATTAGCTCTTATTCTCCTTCTCAGAATCTTAAGACTGGAATGAACATTGGAGATCATCAAGCCCAATAACTATCTTAGTTACACAGATGAGTAAACCAAGAGAGGGTAGCAGAGATGCTAAATGAATGCCCCTGTCAGGGTGGGACATGGCTTCCCCACAGGGAGCAGTCCAGCGTCCCTAGGCATGGCCCATGAGCTGAGCAGCTCCTTTCCCACTTCTTCTGGTTCAACATCAGGAGCCAAGCCCCAGTGCAAAGCTGGTTTTCAGGCAGAAACCTGCTAAATGTGGACACACTGAATTATTCATATTTGGGCTCATAAATAATGTACTGGGTGTTAATATCAGATGTATAAATGCATCCATAACCCAAGGGGTGATTAGTCACTGTTCTATCTTGCCCAGAGGTAACAGATTACCTGGCCTGGTGTCCTTGACTAGCTCCTGTCCTTGGGGATGGCTCCCCTGCAGAGCACTATGCCCTTCCCATCTCTATTAGTCTGATGTGAAATAGCAGATGTCTGGGCCAGGACACAGTACTACAGAGCCCCGGTGTACTTTCAGCCCCTAGCTCTTGACCCTGGCTGCTTTGGTTAGCATCCAGCAGAGGTGTGTGAGGCCTCCCATGCACCAAGGCAGAAAGCAACTACTTGACACTAAGACTCAGTGTCTTGTAATAACACTCCCTAGATCCTCAGGCCTCCTTCCTGCTTCCTCACAGTGGTAGAGAATCTACCTAGGTGGCTTCATTTTAGGTGGACAATTTATAGCAAATGCATTCTCCTCAGCCATCTTTTGGTTCACATTTTACCACTGTGTAAAGATAATCAGGAAAGTATAGGTCCTTATTTGAAGGTAGGCACTGAATTGCATTAGGGGTGATTTGGGGAGATGGTAGTCTCTAAAAGATTGTCCCAGGACTAACTTTCTTCAAAGGAAGGAACCAGAATGGAAGATACTGGTCCAAGAGATGGCAAAAGTAACCTAGGTTTCAACTTTGGTCCAAACCAGGAGAAGAGAAGGAGGGAAAAAGGGGGAAAGAAGGAGGGAAGAAGAAGTTACTATCTCTGAGGTAAAAAGGGAGGGGGGGGGGAAGAGGAGTCACACCCAGCCTTGAGGTCTTTAAGACTAGACCTTTGTGTCACACTAATGAACACCTCACTGGTCACCAAAGCTCTTGCAAGTCCCTGTAGCCCAGGCCAAACACAGTACAAGGGTCTTGTTTCTCACTTTTGTCTCTAGGCTCAAAGTCATATCTCAATCCTCAAAGGTTTTTTTTGTTTTTGTTTTTTAAAGATTTTTATTTATTTATTCATGAGAGACAGAGAGAGAGAGAGGCAGAGGGAGAAGCAGGCTCCCAAGGAGCAGAGAGCCTGATGCGGGACTCGATCCCAGAACTCTGGGATCATGACCCGAGCCGAAGGCAGACGCTCAACCATCTGAGCCACCCAGGCGCCCCTCAAAGTTTTATCCTAGAGGCAAGAAGCAACAGTGCCCTTCTCCACTGGAAATGGAGGGAGCCCTTGAGCTCCCCCTAGGGGCCAGAATGAGCCTTAAGTCTGTGGAGGAGACTGGGGTGTTCACCAGGGTTCTGCCCACCACCGGCATTTTGTCCCTGGTGCTTGGTCCTGGGGACAGGAGCACCCACGCTGATCAGGAGGCCCCCCGCTGGTCCCTGGTCCCTGGAGAGGGCCACTGGGGGGCAGAAGGGCCTCTCCACCAGGCACCCTGCTAAGCGATGGCTCTGGGCCTCAGCGGGGCTCAGCGGGCAAACTGGCGCGCGTGCGTGGCAGCCTCAGCGGCACCCACTCTTAACAGCGGTGTGAAAACAATAGCATTGTGGCATTATTACAGGGGGCACTGACATGTTGATGCAAAAGCTCATTTCCGACAAGACGGAGAATGAAAATGGCTCAGAAGGGAATGGGGAAGTGTCCAGGGAGTCATAACTGTTAGGCTATCAAAGAGTTTCAACAGTGGATAACTGCTGTGATTTCATCAGCCCAAGCCCAATTAACCCCTGCGGAGCTGTCTACTGCCGGGGCTCGGCGTGGGATATGCTCATGAACGTGAGAAATGCTCATGCACGTGCATGTTACGGGGCCACACAATCAGATAGGTGAGGTCCCTGTCGTCGTCTGGTACCCACCAGAGACCCCCTCCCAAGGACCAGGGTGGGGGAGGAGTCAGCCAGACTGTCTGGTGTCGCCCAGTCTGGGTAAGAGGCGATGAAGCAAGAAGGCTTTGGATGGACGGAGCCCAGGACACCTTCCTGGGAAACTGCGCCTTCCATGGCCCCTGCTGCTTAAGGGTCTGCCTTCTACCAAGTGGCTCTGTTCCCTTCCTCTCAGGAGGAAATCAGCAGGCCCAGAAGAGGCCACCGACCTAAGCGCAGCCTCCACCCAGCCGGCAGGACAAAAGGCCCAGAGCCCATCAGATTCCCTCCTCGTTTTACCTCAAACTAAAAGATGTCAGAGCCTGGGCTGTAGGCGGATGGAGCCAAGGTCATGAGGTTGGAAAAGACCATGATGAGCCAACGCAGGGCAGAGGGGAGAAGGAGCAGAAACCACGTGCTCACAGAGGGGGCCGCTAGAGAGAGGAAAAAAACAAAACAAAACAACGGAGCAGACAGACGCTGGGGTTGGGCAGCCATGGGGGAAGAGGAGAGAGCCGCTGCTCCCCGCATCTCACCTGCCTTGGATCCCATCACTTCTCACAGGTACACATCCGGCGTCTCTCCAGGTGAAACTTTGTAGTGACCACGCCCACATCCTCTTTGCTCCAGGTGATATGAACGAACCTCTGTTTCTGGCAACCAAAAATGCTTCCGTGGAAGAAAGTGGCCTAGGGAGGAAAGAGCCACCTTTCAAATAAAGCCATAAAAAACCACATTCAAACAACAAGATGTAGCCCCTGGTCATGAGCCTGGAGAAGCTGAAGTTGACCAGAGCAGGGTCCAGAAGAGGCAAGGAGGGCCCAAGACAAAACATTCCAAACAATGTGTGCTGATTGCCCACTTTTTCCCCCTCCCAATCCATTACAAACTGATTTCCCAATTCGTAAAATGCAGTGACAATGTGGTGGCAATGTCCGATTGCTGTAAAAACTAGCCCCTTCGAAGACTCAGGAACCGCGCACTGCGGTCACGCATGCGCAGATCCGGGCAATCCTTGTGTGAGAGTAGAGCCGAGGGGTCTAAGGCTTCTCGTTACTGGCTGCCAGCTACAGCTGGTGGCCGAATAGAGTTGGCGCCAAGAGGTGGCTCTCACTGGGGGTGGTGTTGCCCCCTGCCCCTGCCAGAGGTGCCCAAAAAGGGGCTGTCCTGCCCTAATGCCAGAAGCAGCCCCGTTGACAAACAGTGGTTTGTGCTTCCAGATCAGGGCGAAGGCCATCCTCTGTCGGAGGTGCTGCGGCAACCCCCCCGACAGACGGCCTGTTCTCCAGCATCTCTGCCCGAGAGCACCAGGGATCCTGGAACCAGGACAGGGCTGATGGGAGGGTGTTGGAGGGGGCAGCGGAGCTCTGGGCTCAGAGCCAAGTGGAGACAGAAGCACCCAGGGACAGATAACATAACCTTTGACAAACTGCAGTGGCTTAAGAATTGTCAGCTCAGACAGAACTGCCTACATCCATTTAATTAGATTTTAATTTCTCTTTACACATCTGGTTTTCAAAGATTCTAAGAAGTAATTATTTCCAGTATCAATTGACGAGGAGGAACAATCCCCAACTTAGAATAAGCAGCTTATGGAGGCCTGTCTCATCCCTGTTCAAACACCAGTGCCTTCCAAAAGCAGAGCTGCCTCGCAGAGGCCCCGGAGCCCGGGGCGGGGGTGGGGGGAGAAGGACACCTGGTGGGAGAGGGCGGGAGGGGGCCGTGTGGGAGGAGGGGCAGAGCTCTCCCGCCTCTGTCGCTTCAGAGTCTGGGGATAATGAAAGAGGGGACAGAAAGTCCAGCGGCCCCAGGCATGATGGCGCTTGGGCCAGTGAGAGTAGAGATAGAAGCAGCAGGACCTTATCGTTTGGTGTTTGGTGAAAAACTGTCTATGCCTGGATAAAAAGTGAGATCCTCTCTGCTCTGAATTACCTTTCGGAAGAGACTCCATCACCTTCTAATGGAACCCTTACCAAGTGCCTCACATTAGAGGATATGTCCTTCGGATACCTTACTTGGAACCCCAAACACAGGAGAAACCACCCCAACCAATATCAGAGAGTCACCTCTGGTGGACTCAGTGGAGAAACAGGAGACAAAGATATGTAATGGAGGGGCGCCCGGGTGGCTCAGATGGTTAAGCATCTGCCTTCAGTTCAGGTCATGATCCCAGGGTCCTGGGATTGAGCCCCGAATCGGGCTCCCTGCTCAGCGGAGAGCCTGCTTCTCCCCCTGCTCATATTCTCTCTCTCTGTATCTCTGTGTCTCAAATGAATAAATTTAAAAAATCTTTAAAAAAAATTAAAAAAAAGAAATGTAATGGAGTTTAAGCTCCATTAAATTGCTGAGTGGGTAATCTCACAATTTCAGCTCCATTATTATTTAGCTGTTATTTATTAGTCCTCGCTCCATTTATTATTGCTGAGTGGGTAACCTTACAAATCCAAGTGTGGTCATCATTGTAAATAAGCTTTTTTTGAGACTCACTTTAAGGGACAATGTGGCAAGGGGTTGATAGGTTATAAATAGCAAGAATATGCTCACAGGCAGGAATAATATTTGCAATATCTAAAAACTGCTCAGAACAAAGTGCAGATCAATCAGAATGAAGCAAAGGGTAAGCCTTGCCTACCAGCGGACGGCCAGCCCTGTCCACAACACACAAAGACGACCAACTGCCTTGATGTTATGCAAATGTATTTTTTGTGGCATGGGATAAAATTTCCAGCAATCACATGATACCAGTATTGAAAAACCAGTGTATTTAGATCAGTGAAGAGCCGTGCAGGTGATATGGGCCAGGGAACTGTGCAAATGGCCCCGAATGAGGCTTCAGGGATGTGAAGACAAGAATGTGCTGGATGCGTGTGAGAAGTCAAACTGGGAAGTCTTGTGGAAGATGAGAATGGAAAAAGCAATGTTTCTAAATTAATTTTCTACTCTGCGTAATGCATGATTTTAAATGTATATGTGTAACTAAAGAATTAAATATGAGTAGCTGTTTTGATTATATTATTTATATTTCTAAAAGCTCATATATCCAAGTTAGTCAAAACTCAGTGGGATTCCTTTCAGCTGTGTATTTGGGCCTTTTCTTATATGTTGGCATATACGGTGTTTGACAACTGGATGGCCAAGACAAAATGAATGCACTTTACGTGGATGCCCAAACCACCCTAAATCTAAAGCATTAGAATCCACGGGGGGAGCTATTTTATCTATAGACACTTACAGGTTCCACTCTGGAACAAGGAAATCAGAAGTTCTGGAGGTGGTGCTCGGCTTCTGGTACTTTGGAAAGCTTGAACACTGATTCTAACGTGTTCTAAAAGGTTATTTCACATATCCGCGACAGCATCCTTTTGGAGGGGGGCATTCAGTGAAGGTTAGTGGTTAAAAGCAAGGGATATGGATTAATTCAAATCCTGGCTTTTTCACTAACTAGCTGTATGACCTGATAAAATTACCATACTTTTCTGTGCCTCAGGTTTCTCATATGTAAAATGAAAAATTAAAAAAAAGGGGACCATCGGCGAGCAGTTGTTATGAAGATTAATGAGTTAATATACAAATAGTGCATAGAACCATGCCTGGCACAAAATGGAAGCTCAACCCATGCTAGCCTGTACGACCCCCAGGGCCGAGTAGAGCAGATGGGCTTCCTATTGCCCACCTGCCCTCCCAGCCATGGCATCTGTACACTCTGCCCTACCATGGTTCATCATTTAGCATGGCACTTTTTAAGTAGAAGAGACAATGAATGGGAAACTGGAGTGGATGTGGAAAACTGGGGGTATGGCTTCGACACAATGTCACATAGCTCTCCTCACGCCCCTAGGCAGTGACTGCAATGGGGAGGGCCAGATGGCATCTGGGGGAAAGAGAGCAGCCAAGACAGCCACTTTAACCTCAACACACAATGAGGCTAGTTTCTTCAGAGCATCTAAGCCCCGCACCCTTCACTACTTCCTGAGTGGCCATTCCTGCTGTCATCCATTCTCTGGTCAGGGATTATGGCACCATTTCTATGTTTAGAGAGGCTTATGCAGCAGCCCCATGCTTGAGGGGTGACCCTTCAAGGCTCTTGGTGTGAAACATGGCTCCTCTGAGACTCCAGGAACACTGGTTTACATGTGGGGGTGGCTTATTAGACAGAATCATGCATGTCAAAAGATGGGTGTGTCCTGGGGGCTCAGCTCACTATAGCACAGTGAGAAGCAGGCTAGATAACACTGTGGTTGGGAGCAGGCGTTGGGAAGCCAATCTGCTTGGATTCAGTTCCATCACTAACTAGCTGTGATCTTGGGCAAGATGCTTAACCATTTTGTGCTCAGTTTCCCCACCAGAAGAAGGGGTTTTGTGAGGACTAAATGAATTAACAAATATGGAACATTTAGAACAATGTCTGGCACACAGTAAATGATATATGAATATTGATTGCTGTTTTTATAATTTTATGCTGTGAAGATGTCAGTCTCTTATTGGACACACATTTTGTTTTTAATTTCATTTTCCTTTCCTTTCAGATCCCACTAAATCTCAAAGAACAGGTCACTGTGGCATCTCTAATCCATGTCAAGTCCTTTTTCTGTGTTTTAATGAAGAGCTTTTAGAAATATCATTGTGTGCCAGAGTGTTGTCACTCCTAGCACATTACCAAGTCAATAAAGTTGGAATGAAACCCACACCATCCATTTCTGGTGCATTCTTCATATATCCAGGGACTTAATCTACCATGATAGGTAGGACATAGTCCAGCTGTGGGGACAAGACAAAGATGCAAATGGTACAAATATGACCAAGGGAGGTACAAACCATGGGTAATGGGAGACCAAAGACAGAAAGGATCCCACCTGGTGGAAGGGCCATGTGAAGGGGGTGATGTTCAAGATAGCCCTTGGAGAATGATGGGTAAGATTTTATCAGATGGGCTGGAAGAGTGGGAATGAAAGCAATCCAGACTTATTAGGTAGAGGGAATAACATATGCAGAAGTCTGAAGATGGAGAAGTACCAGAAGTCAACTCAATTGATTGATGTGTAAGATGCAGTGGGGAAGAGCTGGAAGATAAGGTAGATCAGGGCTTTGTCATAAAAGACCTTTGATATAAGGGTGAGTAATTTACATTTAATTTGTCAGTCAGTGGGGAGATACTGAGGGTTTGGTTAAAAAATGTTTAATCATAGCTGTGCTTGAGAAAAAGGAATTATTCTCATAAGATGACTCAGAAGGGAGAGAGGCGAGAGGTAGAGAGACTGGAGAGGAGGTTGCCAGACTATTTCAGTTGAGAATTAATGTGGGTTTAAACAAGTGTGGTTGTGAAGGAACAAGATAATGGCAGCATCCAAAGGACATGATAATGGATTGATTGTTAGGGGAAAAGGAACAATCAAAGAGAAGCCAAGGTCACCAGCCTGGGGAAATAGAAGACTGATGGAGTGATTAACCAAAATAGTAAACCAAGTGGAGGAACAGTCTGGGGAGGCTGGTGAATTAGGGTTGAGGTGCCAGATAGAGAGGTAGGTAAATGGAGCTGGAGGACAGGAAATTAAGACTCAATAGTTCACTAGTCCCATAGCTGTGCTGCTTTCTCCCATATCTGTAGCATCTAACTCTATGCTTAACACAGAGTAGGTGCTCAATAAGTGAATGATCTCAACTGGAGAGTGATCTCCATGAGTGTGCGAGCCGAAACCTAAAGAGAGTCTTATCACAGAAAGAGCAAAATTCAAAGGGAAAACTACCAAGAACATACATGCACATCTAGGGTGAAGCATCTAGGGACACCAAGGAGGGAGGAGAAAAGAGCAGAGCAGTGAAGAAGTAAGGTAATGCTGGGTTAAGGCAATCAGGGTAAGGGAGAGTTTTGAGACAGAGAAGAGGTAAATGCAACAGGTTGAAAATGCAAGAGGAGGACTGTATCTGTTTCCAAGCAGCCATGATAAAGTAGCACAAGGTAGGTGGCTTAAAACACAGATTTATTCTCTCACAAGTCTGGAAGCTAGAAGTCCAAAATTAAGGTGTTGGCAAGGTCATGCACCCCCTGAAGCTCTAGGAGTGGATTCTCCTCTGCCTCTTCCTAGCTTCTGCTGGCCCCAGGCGTTCCTTGGCTGGTACAGCACAACTCAAATCTCTTCACATGAGTGTCTTCTCCCTGTGTGTCTCTGTGTCTTCACATGTTCCCTTATATGGCCACAGTCAAATTGGATTAAAGGCCCACCCTACTCCAGTATGACCTCATCTTAACTAATGATGTCTGCATGTTAGGTCACATTCTGAGGTACTGGAGGTGAGGACTTCACTATGTCTTTTACAAGGACATAATTCAGCCCATAGCAAAGACAGAGAGAGACTAGTGTGTTTGGCAGTAGGAGGTGGCTGGCAGGGTTTGTGAGGATACTATTTGGCCCAAAAAGTGGGGAAGGAGACCAGATGGCACTGAGTAAAGGGGGGTGGAGGGAAGGAGAACAGCATGCAATAAGTGGAAAGTGAGATGGAGGCGTGAGGGGGCATCTGTCCAGGTCTCTTCTATGTGTGATCTTTCCTTTTCTGCAGGTAATGGTGTGCTCCACAAAAGGTTTTGCTTTCACACCACTAGAATTCACTCCATGATTCAGTGAGCATGTGCTGCCTGGTGGGGCTGTGGGTCTTGACATCAGAGCCTCTTTACTCACAATTCTAATGGCCAAAATTGGTTCCCATTTTGGTTCAAGGAACTTCTCTTCTTGTCTAACCAAATCACTTGGTTGTTTACATAGGTTTGTATCATTAGGGTTCCTTTATCACTGGAACTCAGCCCCTGAAATGGGGACAAGAGCATCTGTCTGACATGGTCCCACTTTTAGGTGACATGAGGACTGGGAGGTAAGGCCTTGTGAGAACATAACAACCAGAATGTACCAGTGCATGAGTTAAACACAAATGATTAGCAAGTACGAGTCTGAAGATCTCTTAATGAATTCAAGATTAGCAATTGAAAATTATGACCCACTCCAGACAACAATGAGGTCAGATTGATCACATGCTCCTCTCCAGAGTTTCAGGAACTTTTTGTATCCACCAGTTCTCTGCAAATCCACAGACACCATCTGAGCCTCATCCACCTTCCCCAGTGTAGGTGGTGGCAGCCAGATTTCTTGGTGATCTACTGGACTAAAGTCCCTAGGGAACTCCATAAACTGCTCATTTTAGTTCATAAATACCCAACTTTGGCTTCTTGACAATCTTTAATTGCATGCTTGGTATATTAAGAACTAGCTCATATTCATACATAATAATGCACCTGGTACAGTGACTGACACATAACTTGGTCAGCAAATGATTCTTATTCATATTATCAAACTGATAGGAATTCAGGAGGGCTGGTTGGGAAATAAAATTGCGCGGTCAGCCCTAAGATGAGCTCAGAGCCTCCTCTGACCACTAAGATTTTCTTATAGGGTTAAGCTCGTTGATTGTGGCTCCTGTATTCCCCTAGAATGGGCCATACTTCTTAATAGACTTCTGATAAGCCCACCCCATAAGTTAGACATAGCTTAACCTCAGGCTTTGGACCCAGCTGGGCCTCCAAAAGATTGAGGATCTTCCACATGATGGAGATAGGGATAGGGCAGGGGGAAGTGGGGAAAGGAGAGCACAGGAGTCTCCTGCTTCCACAAATACTACTCAATGGCCCAGCATTTGAGAATTTCCCCTCTGCTTTATAAAAGTGGCTTCCCCAAGAGAAGCTACACATGGAGTCATCTAGACGAGTTGGGTGTTGCCTATTGAGACATTTATTTTTCTAGATAGCCAATCAGTAAGGCAAAGTGGAGGTTACGCCCTGAAAATGTTCCCTAGTGGATCTTTGGAAAATACAGAGATGGCTGAACTCTCAGCCTAAAGAAAAACTGAATTGCTACCTGGAAACCATTCCATTTTTCTTCCTTTCCTCTCCACATCTCCTGGGCCCTTTAATGCTTTGCAAAACCAAATTTGTTCAGATTATGAAGGCAGTAACCTGCAACATTTACTCCAAGGCTTGGAGGAGGACTCCTGCATAATCTATGACCAAGCTGTGGTAGCCCTAGGCTGCAGGTGGGTCTGCTCCAACCTTCTTTTCTTTCTCCTGCAAACTAGACTCATTTTGCAAGGAGGAACCCCAAGAAATTCACCAGGCTTCATAGCGCACTCAGAACCTGTGGAAGAAACCAAGATTCTTCAGCTTAATTGGGAGCATGGAGGAATACAACTTGACTGCTGAGTTTGAGTGAGTTGACCAGGCAGCAAACCAGTAGTAGTTGGGTGCAAATGCCTTCTCTCCCTTCAGCTGTGTTTAGTTTGCAACTAGCATCTGTTTTGCTGCATCAGGAAGAGCAATTTAAGCAACTTATCTTTGTCCTCTTTTGGCCCAGTGTACTAGGTGAAGTAGAATATGAGAATCATGAAATGGTCCATTTTCAGTCCTTATATGGCTTGGTAGCTATACATAGGCTCCTCTTCCCACCCCCTACTATGTCTCAAATAAACTATATGAGCATTTCCTGTTGCACTGTCAGAGTTGATTTTGTCCTGTTGGTGATAAGCTTTTTGGGGCCATTCACATGCTAGTGCATTTGTGAGCTCTGAGCCATTTCTGGAAGGTAGCAGCCCCATCTTAGAGGTATTGTCTGTTGCCTTTGGAAAATCTCTATGTCAGAGTAGCTGGGCCATATACGATGGGAGCCTATGACCTTGACCTAGAGTCTTAAACCCACCACAGCAGAGATATGCTCTTCCACATTGCCACACCCTTTTGAGTTGGACAGAGCTAACTAGTCACTTGGTTGTGAGTGGAAGTGTTATATGCCCCATATTTATAAGCAAGCTAGGGCTTGGCCCTCAGTTTTCTCTTATGCTTCCTGCAAAGGCCTTAGAGGCCTTGTCTTTTAGATGGTACAACTAGATTCCATATGCATGTAATTTCCTTGTAATGTATAGCCTGATGTAAACCATGGGGTGGGGTATTTAAGATATCTGGGAAGCTTGGATTCTGAATAGATCTCACTAGCTCTTTGTTCTCACTAGTCAGCATTCCATTCCTGGTGTGTGTGGTGTATGAACGTGTGTGTGTGTGTGTGTGTGTGTGTGTGTGTGTGTGTGTGTAGTATATATAGGGGCATTGCTTACCCAGAGTCCTAATGTATGGTTGCAAAAATCAAATTTTGAATGAAATCTGAGAGGGGGAATACCAGCTCAAGTCAGACTATATCCAAAGCAAATAATCAAATCGTGAACATATAAAATAAAAATTGGAGGCAGTGAGAGAACCAGATGAAGACTGAAAACTCAGGGAGAAAGGGTCAGAACAAGTGAGATAAATGGAGGTTTAGAGTTTTCCTAGAACCATGGTCAATGTTCCCAGCTCACATTTTATGTGCTTGTAGCATGTGATTTTATAGGTGGTTCAAATTCATGGAAGTGGCCCAGCTGATAGACGCTGACTAATAAGCTGAGATTAGAAATACTGACTTGACTCCCCACCATCTCCATCTCTATGCCCTATCAGCTGTATCAAATCTAGCCTTGACCTTCTCTTTGTCAACTTGACCCAGCTTTTCTGAAGTTGTTTTGTTGTTGTTGTTTTGCCTGAATATATCATTACCAGGTATTACCATGGATGATGAGAGTATACTCCTAGATCTATTCTTCTCTGTTACCCACAGACTCAGGTGGACGCCTACTCAACCTTTGGTTCAAATGTAGAGACTGACAATGGCCCCTGAGCACACAAAGAGGGTATGGAAAGGTTTGGATTACGTAACAGGTCTTTGAGGAGGGCAGGGCAGGCCACTCAGGCAGGGGTGGGGTGGGGGGAGGGAGATGTCTGAGAAAGAAGACAAAGCATCCAGCACAGAGATTTTTTTTGTGGTAGGGAGTAGAGCCAGAGTGAGAATTCTTATATAGGCACCAGCTTGCTGAGTGTGAATCCTTCACCCCCACCAAAAAAGGGAGCACCCAGGATTTCTTATCAGCTGCTGTGGGCACAAGAGGAAGAGGGAGGGGTGAGGCTTAAAGGCTGTCAGCAGTCAGAATTCAACAGCTGGGGTCAGACTCCTCATTCCTTTGCCATAACAATGGTCTCTCCATTGGTATGAGATAGCAGCCCAGCTTCTGCCTGGTATAAAGTATGACTCATATGTTTCTTATCTTCCCTTCCCAGCACCCCAGTGCTCCCCAGCAAGTCTTGCCCCCATCTGGTCTTCTCCCCAGGTTCAACTCTGGCCTTATCTTTCTCTGCCCCCCAGTCTGGGTCTTGCCCTACCTTCACTCCTAATGCTTCACCAGCTTGGCTTCCTACATGCTCATCTTACTCTGGGGACAGTAGTTAATTGGAGGAAAGCCCCTCCTGTTAATTGCAGATAGTAGTGATTAGAAGGAAGCAAGATTTTATTTTTTGAGGATTAAAAAAAGAAACCCAGAAAATAGAAAAGTAGAAAAGGAATGAGGGATGCAGAGGGGAAAGTAAGTGGCTCTATGAACAGAGACAGAATTAAACTGCATCCTTTTGATCTAATGGCTCTGGGTGATTAAAGATATCTGCTGTACCAGGAGAATTCTGTTTCCCTTAGGCAATTCTATCTGGTGCCCTCATGATGAGGCCTGCAGGAAGATGGCGGAGTACAAGCCAGTGGATGTCAAATTTTGACCAACTATTTAGGTCTCTTATCCCTATGACTCAGATTTGGTTGCTTGTCTAAAGGAAGCTGGTTGATGGCCAGGAGTTTTTGCTCCTAGCAGAAATAAGCTTGCAAAGCTCCCCCCTATTGTAGGCTTTAATTGGCCTTCTCTTTTGTGTACATGTGTGAAGACATTCTTCTGCCTTCTTTGTAAATACTTTTCTTTTCTCTAGAACAGAGAAATGGCCTCAGCCTTATAATGGATTTTACATGCAGAGAAGAGAAAGAAAATGATTTTGCAAGACTCTTTTCTCTGTTGACTTGCAACACAAAGAAACATCCACCTCAGCCCAAGCATCTTAAGAGCTAAAATTGGCTGCTTCATCAAATGGAGGAGAGATGAGGGGAAAGAAGGGGGGGGGGGGGAGATGCTCAAGTCATTTGGTCCCTAGCTGACTTTCTCATTTTAAGACTTTCTCTTTTCTTCATACTTGTCCTTTTCCTGTGGCCATTTCTACTTCTGTGGGATTTACTTATTTTTTCATGTACTCTTTAGTTGCTGAGCTGAGTTCACCTGTTTTCAGATCTTATGTTCTTATTTGGATTCTGATAAACTGGTAAGGGAAGTTTAGGAAATAATGCCCCCCATTGTCATAATTATAAAATGTCATCGTGCTCTTAAAAGACAAACACACGCGCACAATTATTTATAACTTGACTCTGGCTGAAAATATCTGTCTGGGCATCAGGTGATAGCCACAAGGATAGCAGGCATGAGCAAGATAGGTAGTCTTAGAAATCAGAGGGGGGTTTGGCATTAAAATGGTATTAAAGATGGCGTTTTGGCCAGAGGACACAGGAATACATGAAGCCTGACCACATTAATTATTCCTCCCTGCAGGTGAGGTGTGCAAGGGAAATATAGCACAGAACAATGGTTGGTCAAGGCGATACTTCATGACAGCTGGGGCTATTACTCTAGGACCTGGGGCCAAACTTGAGGGAACTAGATTAAGTCCTGGGGTACCTTATTTGTCCTAGGCTAGAGAATTAAGTGACCTTGTTGTTTAACCACAGACCACATCCATCAGCACCAGAGAAAATGGAACCAGAGTAAGAGCAAGGAAAAGTCAAATCAGTGCCCAGGAGTTTGGTCAATCAGATCCATGGTTCCTCTCTAGGGAGTAAAGAAGAGATGTTGAAAGTGGTCCCAGATGCCTTCATCAGGAAGACGAGGAAAGAAGCATCTTGAAGGCTTGGTGTCTCTCATAGGCAAAAATTTGTCACTCTTTTTTTTTTTAAGAGAGGGAGAGAGGTAGGGGAGGGCAGAGAGGGAGAGAGAGAGAATCTCAAGCAGGTTCCATGCCTAGTGTGGAGCCAGATGTGGGGCTCGATCTCACAACCCTGAGATCATGACCCGAGCCAAAATCAAGAGTTGGACACTTAACCAACGGAGCCAGCCAGGTGCCCCGTCACTCTTTATAGCAAAGCCCTCACCCCTTTTTGTCCCTCTCTGCCTCCTCCCTCAATCTAACTCTAAAGTTGGGCTTCAAATCAAATACCTAACCCAAGCCCTCTCACCTCTCGCACTGTATTAATTTCTTCCAGATACTCCCTTCATTTCAGAGAGTGTTTTCTCTAAGAAACCTCCCCAAATCTACCAGGAAGTATCTGTTTTCTCCTTCTCCCCACATTTACACATCCATTCAGGATCTGCATATGTGAAGCCACATTCACTACTGGCCACTCTCACTTTCTGTTTCATACCATAACCCCCTCACTGCGCATGTGGGGAGGAATGGCATCTTTTCTGTTTTTTGCAATCCTCTCTGCATTGCTCATGTACTAGTCATTTGTCACAATGCTTATTTTTCACCCCTGGACATGTCAGTTGCAAGCCCTGCTTATGTTTTCTTCATTCTAGGATCCAGAATGAAGGAGCACCCCCTAATAGAGTCTTGTGGCAAAGGCAAAGGAACCATGCAGTGGTTCTTGAAACTTCTGCTTGGATGCGGCACATAGCATGTTTCAAGTGCTCACGTTCTATTGGCCAAAAAAGTCATATGGCCAATCCCTGTGTCAATGGCGTGGGAAACTATAACCCCTTTAGAGGGACAGGAGAATGAATAATTGGGAACAGTGATACTGCCTGTCTCAGTTCTTGAGTAGGGTTGAGTGTCAGGTGCCTTTTGAATGACAACCTTCCAGTAAATTCAGTAATTGGCACCAATAAAACATTGGTTATTTTTCATTGGAAGATTTGTATAAAGCTCACCTCTTATAGTTGAAGATATGTATTTTGTTATGAGATTCTCTAAAATATATGATATATTTCCCAGTCCTCTTAAACCAATGCTCCTATACATAATGTAACTTTTTCTCAAAGATTTGGGGTTGTAATTATGACCATCAACTTGGACTTTTTTACAACGTAGTGATACTCCTTGGGACTGCTAGCAAGTATAGGGCTACGCACCTCTCCTTAAATAGTCCCAGGCCACTCTGCTTTTGGAGCTCAAGACTCCATCTTAAAGTTTTTCTGTCTCTTCCCATGACACTGGGCTCTCAGCTGTCACATCTTGATAAAGAGAGAAATCTTCCTCTAGCCCTTGTTACTCAGTAACATCAGCATCACCAGGGAACTTACTAGAAATTCAGAATCGGGGCCTCACGCCAGGCCTTCTCAATCAGACTCTGCATCTTAGTAACCTCCCCAAGTGCTACATATGCACACTCACATTGGGGGAGCAGCCCAGGGGTTCTCAACCTTGGCTGCATACCGGTATCACCTGGGGAGCATTATAGGTACTGATGTCCCGGCCCCGGCCACAGTGCTTGAATGCAATTGGTCTAGGGTGTGTGAGGGCACTGGAAGGTTAGGAGCTCCCCAGATTCTAATGCGCAGCCAGGGCTGATAACCACTGCTGTCTGGAAGACTTTCTCCTAGTTGCCTGAACCTACTGGTTCAGTGATCAGAGAAGCAAATGTATTCGCCTCTGTGCAACTGCATTACTGACCACTATTGGCCCCAACAAGGACTGGAGGAGCCTAACCGTACAGATATAGACTGTACTGTAATAATAGTAGCCCAATTATTAAGGAGCCTCTACAGGCCAGGAGCATTATCTCTAATCCTTACCACATACTGTCACCCTGATTTAAATTTAAGAAACTGAGCCTCAAAAAGGGTGAGCAACTTCCCAGTCACACAAATGGCAGAAGTTGGTTTTGAATTAATCTGTTCTCAAAGCCAGAAACTTTTTATCCCAAACCCAGGGAACTTTTGCTCCCAACCTGTGTGAGCTATGATGGGTGGACCTTGGAACACCTACGCTGACTGCTCCGAGCCCCTTATCACTGCCTTCCAAAATCTGGGTTGGGGTCTGGTTGCACAGTGTCACCAGGTGAGAGATCACTCAGATAAGTGACCTGTATGTGACTCCTAACCATTCCTTAAAGTGTGCCAATTCACAGAGGGGTAAACTGATCACCAGGAGGACAGCTCCATGTTTCTAACAAAGAACATAGTAGAAACTGATCAGTGCAGAGGAAGCCCAGGAGAGGGAGGAATCATGCCTGGACGGAAGCATGCTTCTCCATCGTCAACCTCTTAATAGTAGTGTGGAGCCTAGCGCGCTGGCAACATTGTCTCATGGGATTTTCACCACAATCTTGTTGAATGTGATATTAATTTTGCCCATTTTATACATGTGGAAATGGAGGCTGAAAGGTAAATTTACCCACTACTAGACAGCTAATGGAGAGCAAAGCTAGCATGCATTTCCAGATTCAAAGCCTGTGCTATTTCCTCTACATTTCATGACCTCTTAATTCCTTAAGTGCAGCATTCTGCCAACCGTGTCCCATCTGGGTCACTACCTGCTGTGAGCCAGGTTTGGGACAAACTGCTCAACATCACTTGACATGGGATATGGGATAGGTTTTTTTTTGTAGGAAAGGGAAGAGCTTCAGGTGAACAGCAGAAGAGAAAGAACAGGCTTCCGTCAGTCATCGATCCACCAGAGATACATGGTGCCAGGCTGATCCGCCTTTTCACAGATCAAGGGTGAGCAATGACCGTGTTAACTGGGAAGCGGATAGGAGGCACAGTGCCAGGCAGCCTGGGGCTGGATCGCTGCTGTTTACAGATGTTCTCTTTGCATCCAGTTGCTCAGGACTGGAAAACTTGCGGTTTCTGGGCTATCATAGACCCCCCTTCTGAGGCAGAGAAGCCCCTGGTGCTGTGGGAAGCTGAGCTTAGGGTCAGGCCCACACGTGGAGAGAAGCAACGCCCACCCCAGCAGAGTCAGCTTATTGTCTGGGTTACCTGGAAGGAGCTCCCAGCGCCAATTTTGGAGAGGACACCTGTGAAAATCCCCGCAATCTGGGTCATAAATAGTGATGTGGGCAGGCAGCACTGGATCTGTCCTGCAATCAGCAGAGCTAACTGGTTGTGAGGAAGGCAGGGGAGGAAGAGGACATGGCTCTGAGGCATAGACAGTGTTCTGCCCCCTTCTCATTTGGAGCCTCCCACTTCGGCCATCTACCCGGCTGGCTGGTGGTGGCGGCAAGGGGCAAGTGAGGCAAAAAGTAAGCTGATCCCACACTGGAGAAGTTGAGGGGGGATGTCACATTTGCTGGGGGTGGGGGCTTTGAAACTGGTAAAATCTTTAAACATCATTGTCTCATATTTTTGCTCCCTCTAAATTTCAGTGCCAGTGACAAACCATGAGAAGCCGGGAAACAAACTGAGGGTTACAGAAGGGAGGTGTGGGGGGTTGGTAACCAGGTGACGGGCATTAAGGAGGGCACGTGATGTGATGAGTCCCGAGGCTTATACACAACTAACAAATTATTGAACACTACATCAAAAACGAATGATGTACTATATGTTGGCTAATTGAATTTAAATTTTAAAAATTCTATATTTAAAAAAAAATAGGTATGCCCCTCTGTGGGGCACGAGTGTATCTCAAGTTATTCCCTGACTGCAATTCTTGTCGTCTAAGCCACATTGCCACAGACTTATCTTTCTAAAACACATCTATTTGTGTCACTCCTTTGCTGACAAACTAGGACTCCATCCCCATTCCCTACAAGATAAAGTCTAAATCCCTTAATATGATGCATGATGCTTTTTATATGCTGAGTCCTAGACCCAGTTCTTATGTCAGTCTCTGGGACATGTCCCTTTCACTGTGCCAGGCTGGTTCTGAGCTCCCAGAGCAGTCACTCAACTTCTGTTCTTTCCTGCATCATAATTTTTATTTAAATGTGTTTCCTCTATTGGTCATAAGCTCTTGAGGGCATGGACTATGCTAGATACATAGTGGGTATTTGATTAAGCTTCAATGATTTGTTGAGTCTATATCACACCCCAAGTTCCAAAGATATAAGGAATCTTTTTTTCCTTTTTTTGGTTTTGTTTTGTTGTGTTTCTTTGAGAACAACAGTTTGTGCTGAGGCAGTCCCTAATGCTTCACTTCCTACTTTCCCTGTTCATATCTCCCCACCTTTTCCTTTAGCTACTAAACATTCTTCTCACCTCTCACTATGCTTCTCTTGCTTCTTGGCTACCAGACAGCACTTCTCTTCCTAGAGAGAATGTCAGGAAGACAAAGCAGGGCCCATCCCCGGGGAAGAGGTAGTTCTGCATCATCTGTCTGCTCATTTGCAGCCAAACCTAAATATAAACCATGCTGTCGAGGAGGAGGCTGGAAGCCACTTGTGTGGAATCATAGCCAGAGATAACACCCTAGAGAGAGGAGTAAGAGACATGGGGGTCAAGCCCAGAGGTCCCAAGGCCAGGCCTGAGCATGAAGATTGCTCCTGACATTGTGCACATAGGAGAAGAGAAGGCCGCTATGAGGTCACCAAAGGACACACCTGGAAATGGGTGGGGGAGATGGTTGTGGTGAGGGAACACACCGTGAACCTGTTCCAGCCCAAGCACAGAATATGTAGTCCAGGGACAAGTAGGAGGATTTTTCTGGGTTGGGTTGGGTTGATGAATGGTGGGGAGCTAGCTGTAACTCTTTATGATGTAAGGACTCCGCTTTCAGCAGATGTGATTCTTTGGGGTGCTTGAGACAAATTAAAACAAGACTCAAGCCCCATAATCTTGTGCAATCCTGGGAGTGATGTGAAGGGCACGGTACCTGCCATATCAAGGGAGCTAGGATATGGGAGTTTCCTGTCTAGCTTCAGAAAGGACATTCCGTGAACAAGGCTCACAGAAGAGTAAATTGATCTGCAGTTCAGCTGCCTTCAGATGCAGCTCCATGTTGTGTGACAGGGAATGGGAAATCTTATCAGGAAAGACGGGTATGTGTCAGCCTGCTGATGAGACCCTCCTTCTGTTCTCAGAGATGTTTGCCAGGAAGGTCCCCCAGTGAGCTCATGGCCGTCTTCAAAAGAGCATAGTAGAACGTGGGCTTGGGGTGCCTGGGTGGCTCAGTTGGCTAAGTGTCTGACTCTTGATCTCAGCTCAGGTCTTGATCTCAGGGTCATGAGTTCAAGCCCCATGTTGGGCTCTATACTGGGCATGGAGCCTACTTAAAAAACAACAAAAGAAGAATCTGGGCTTTACCAGACAGCCTGGCTTGTGGGTTCTTCTCAAATATCCAGTGCTGCTGGGTTAGCTCATTAATACCTAGAATTCATAGACTTGGAATACCAACTAGGGAAAGACAAATGTTCTACCACAAGCGGTATGCAGCTTGTCACTAGTAATTAAGAGATAAGGGAATTCAAGAGATAAGGGAATTCAAGGTGTAAAAGGGCAGTAAA
>NC_058411.1:34123021-34127459 GCF_002201575.2 Neomonachus schauinslandi | reverse complement strand
CTTGCTTAATTCCCAGACCTCAAAAGCTTAAGTGAGGAGTGCAGAATACCCCACTCTCCACTCAGTTCTGAATTTTATAAGTGGATAGATCTAAAACTCCACTGCATTCTGGACCCTAGAATCCCAACTCAACATCCCTCAGTGTCCACGAACCCCAAAGCCTCCAGGGCACAGTCAGGTTTCAGTCCAATTCAGCACCCTGGGCTCAGCACCCTGAGCCCACTAGCTCACAAAGCAGCCAGACACAGAGATCTACATGGGCTTTTCCCAAGTTCTTTCCTCTTGCTGGAAGTTGTTCTTACTGAGACCCAGCTCTGTTCAGGAGCATGGTGCTGCCCTATTTCCATGGCTGCCCTAGGCTTCCTTACGGAGTTTTCCCCGGAGGTTCTGTTTCAGTTATCATCCCAAAACACAGTGGCTCAAAACAACTATTTCTTATTTGTCATAGTTCTGTGGATCAGGAACTTAGGTTGGGCTCAGTGGGGCAGTTCTTTTGTGGGAATTATCTGGGCTCACACATGTCACTGTGGTCATTTGGCAACTCTATGAGGACTCATGAGGGTAAATTCCCCTTATTCACATGGCTGGGATTCGGTGCTGGTTATTGGCCTGGCCTTGTTCTCTGTATGGTCACTTGCCACTTAGTAGCCCAGACTGGGATTTCTTACGTGGTGGTGGAAGCATTTCAACAAGGTGAAGTTGGAAGCTACAAAACCTCTTGGCGCTGAGCCTTTGGAATTAACACATCATTTCTGCCACGTTCTGAGGTCAAAGCAAGTTACAAGGCCAGCCCAGATTTCAGAGATGGGAAAATATACTCCAACTCTTACAGAAAAGAGCTGCAAAATATAATGGCCTTGTTTTCCAATTTCCCATAGCTCTCTACTGTACTTAGCATGAAGTTCAAATTTCCTACTGTTTATGGTCCTGCATAATCTAGGCCCTGCCTCTCTCTCTAAATTGATCTACTACCAATCTCTCCTTGACTCACTGCAAATAGTTCTCCCTTTAGGGCTTTCATATGTGTTGTTTCCTCTGCCTGGGATGCTCCTCTCTCAGATCTTTGTGAGGCTGAATTCTATTTTGTCTTTAAGTCTGACTGTCAGTTCCTCAAGGAGGCCTCCTCTGAGTACTTCTCCCAGTTACTTCCTACCACATTACCCTGTCTTATCCTCATGTGGCCCTTAGCACTATCAGAAACCATTCATTCATTCATTCCCTATCTTCTCACTAGAATTTGAACACCATGAGAGCATAGCCATTGATTCTCCAGTTCACCTCTGTATCCCCAGGGCCTACAACAGTGCCTGATAGCATGTAGGTGCTTAATGTTTGTTGAAGAAATTAACCATGCAGTGAAAATCTGCTTTGAAGATCTGTATCAGCTTAGAAGACAGGACAAAAGAGGGGGAAAAAATGAATCTCCATTCTCAAAGTTGAGATTAAAAAAAAAAAAGTGGGTTCTTTTCCCGTAATTAGCACACACTGCCACCAAGTGGCAGTAGATGTCTTAATCATTTTGGGCAATTTATTGGACAATGTTTTTCTTTAGATTCAAATGATGTTTGCCCATGTCCAAACTAACAGATTTATAGTAATGTATTTTCTACCTTTTAATTATTAATTATTTAGTATACTTTTTAATTTTATCTTAAAGATTTATTTATTATTTGGGAAAGAGAGAGCGAGCACATGCAAGCATGGGGGAGGGGCAGAGGGAGAGGGAGAGGGAGAGAGAGAATCCCAAGCAGACTCCCTGCCCAGCACGGAGCCCGACACGGCGCTCGATCCCCTAACCCTGAGATCACCACCTGAGCTCAAATCATTCGGATGCTTAACCGACTGGGCCACACAGGAGCCCCTTAGTATACTTTTTAAAATTGCTGACTTGAAACAATAGACAATAAAGCTGTTTATCCTTAGAGAACAAACACTTTTCTTAGAGAAGCACCTTTTTTCTGTTTTATTAGTTATTATCATTAAATATAACTCTTCTCTCATAGCCACATTCTGATTATTATGTTCTTTTTACTTTATTACAAATTCTACCTTAGAGTCACTATGACTCAGGGCTGACGTGCGGAGCTGGACCTTCAGGCCAGATTTATATTGCAAAGCTTCATGGCTTCTCTCCACTCCTAGCTCTATCCTCATTGAAAGCCCGCCGATGACTTCGTTCCCCATGTGTTTCAACTCCCTTTTTCTCAATCCTAGCTCTTTTATTTCTCTTCCCTATATCAGAATTAGGAAGGGAGAGAAAAACACCTATTCCTTTATCCTGAACACATGATTCTGTCCCAGGTTCTTTCTATTACAAAGAAAGTAGTTTCTACTTGTCCTTAAATAAGAGTCAAATATCTCCCTCTATTCAGTTTTCTCGTTGGGAGTTCTTTAAACTAGTGATTATGTACAATAGGACTTATCTTAGCGAAGCCAGAGCAATGGTTCCACAAGAGGCAGTTTATACAAAGTGTTTTTGTGATAAGAGTTCCTCAGAAACTCTTTTTCTATAGAAACAGCGCTCTTAAACAGAAAAATGAAGCAACATTTAGACAAAGCTCCTGATTGGGCATTTAAGCTCCTCTGAAGAAGGCCTGTCCCAAAGGGTGGACCTTGTGAATCAGCCGCAGGGCTCCGCTGTGAGTCACCTTAACATCTCTGGGACCACATCCTCTCCTCAGCTTACATCCCTTCACCAGGCCTGCTGGGGATACCATAAATGCTTGCTGAGTGCTCTACAGGAATGATCCAGACCTGGGGCATTCTACAGTACAACTGCCTAATCCTACCTAAAGGGTGACTTTTTTCTTCTTTTGTCTTTTTTCTTCTCTTGTCTTTTTTTGCTAACAAAATCTGATCACCCTGAGGCTAAATGTCTTTTAGAATATATATGCAGTCAACAGTCATTAAAACAATATTTGTGTGTAACAAATGTTCATTGAATGAATGAAGGAAAATGACCAGAGTTCATAGTGTTAATTTATATCAGCGTCTTCTGATATTTTTGTATTGCGCGCCCCATTAGTTAAAAAGTAAACAACCCTCAAAATGTATATTATGTATTTATAAGTTATTCAAATGTACTACTGTACCAATGTTTTCTGTACATAAAAATATATACAAAAATATAAACTTTAAAAAGGATAAGATAAAAAATGCTTTTAAGTCATTATTTTATTATTGGTAAAATTTTATTCTCACTAAAATCTTTTACATATTATTAATACTCTGTGAGAACAATGCAGTTGAATATGCTGCTTTGTGTTTTAAAATCTTGGTTTAGAACTTTGTGATAAAATCATTCAGTGGTCTAGTTCTGAGTTTGGTTGGTTTTCTTACTTGGTTATAATTGCTGTCAGAGTGAAAAAAGGTACTTCGTTGATCCAAATGGAAGGCTTGCATCATCAGCCTCTTATCAAATCATGGTACTCATTACTCAATCATGCTCACCAATTATACAAATGTTTTTGTGGAAACTCAGCTGATACCTTTCTATGTTCTCTGATCTCAACCTGATTTTCTTACAAATGATCAGAAGGGGCACTGAGGGAATATAGCTATGTTTTTATATTTTTATAAAATAGGTTGAAGATTGTGTGATTGATTTTTAAATGCTAAAAAATCCAGTTTTTTAGTGTGAAGAGATGGAAGATTTCATAGGTGGTCCCTATGTCGTGTTCAACAACGTCACATAATGATGAAAACAATGCTTCCTCCATAGAACCAGCTACTTATGAAGGACAGTTTCTTTCTTTCTTTTTTTTTAAAGATTTTATTTATTTATTTGAGACAGAGAGCAGCACACGCGAGGGGTGGGGGGGCAGGGGGAGAGGGAGAAGCAGGCTCCCCGCTGAGCAGGGAATGGACGCGGGGCTCAATCCCAGGACCCTGAGATCACAACCTGAGCGGAAGGCAGACGCTTAACCGACTGAGCCAGCCAGGTGCCCCTGAAGGGCAGTTACTTTCTCAGTCATTGTTAAATTGCCACTTTGACTTTGAGAAACAGATTAGGTGTATCTGTGTATTATGTACATATGTAGTCTACCTGCTAGGTTGAAATCTACTGTTATTTGTCATTATTTAAAAGGTCAGATATTTGACAAAATTGTCGATCCTCCCGAATGACCACTCTTAAGGACTTTGCCACAAGATAACCAGCAAACCTCTCCACGGTACAAATGGTTTGCATCACTCCACATGTCATTACAAAATAAAGATTTTACTCTATTGCACATGATCTTATTTTTGTAAAATTAATCCCAACCCTAACATTCTCTATTTCTTTATGGTCTCACTTCTCAAAGTGTGGTTCACTGACCAACAGCATCAGCATCACCTGAGAGCATGTTAGAAATGGGGAATCTCAGGTGCCTGCGTGGGATAAAATCAAGAAGGAAAGGAAAGGAAAGGAAAGGAAAGGAAAGGAAAGGAAAGGAAA